>NC_091128.1:102116821-102121821 GCF_040183065.1 Periplaneta americana
ACCGTTCGGAGAACAACCGACGAGGTAAAATATCCAATATTCGATTTCAAGTGGTTGCGCCTAATGTTTTGCAGGGTAGAAAGAAACACCAGGCGCATTTCACCATATAACTCTGGTGACATTTTCTGACTACACAAATGGAGTAACAATTGAAGGAAATTTACTTTGTTAGCTTGAAATAGGCCTATAATTCATTGGACCTTTGGTAGGCCTATATTTATCTTCATAACTAATATATAAATCAATTAATGGACACCGGTAACAACCAAAGAAAATAAACGTAATGCATTGATAAAATCTGACATGCATAGATTACTTGTAAAAGAGTAATAAAATTGTTAATACGTGTATAACCTATGCTAATGGATAAAAAATATACATTATGGTTTATTTAACGACGCTCGCAACTGCAGAGGTTATATCAGTGTCACCGGTGCGCCGGAAATTTTGTCCCGCAGGAGTTCTTTTTCATGCCAATAAGTCTACTGACATCAGCCTGTCGCATTTAAACACACTTAAATGCCATCGATCTAAGCCGGGATCGAACCCGCAACCTCGAGCACAGAAGGCCAGCGCTATACCAAGTACGCTACCGAGACTGGCACTATGCTAATGGATGTATTATTCTTTCATTAATAAATTATTTTTATGGAGATAAAAGTTATTAACAAAAATAAAACCACTCTCAAGCTATAATCATTGTAGTTTCTCGATCTGTTACTCCTGACGATACCTAACTGCAATACCTGAATGATTGATTGATTGATTGATTGATTGATTGATTGATTGATTGATTGATTGATTGATTGATTGATTGATTGATTGATTGATTGATTGATTGATTGATTGATTGATTGATTGATTGATTGATGAATGAATGAATGAATGAATGGGGAGAGAGGAGGAAATATCAATTGAAAGGTACAATATGATAATCGCGTCCTTGCAACTATTCCTGAAACTTCTGGATGGCTCAATGTCGTCTGTCTTTCATGATCCAGAGCCGTTCACCCGAGAAAGACTCGGACATTCGTTAAACAGAACAATGGATCACTTCGCGAGACGGAAGAGCTTCGCATACTGTCTATAGCGCCAAGCGTTCTGTAGCAATATATCATTTCTATTTTTCGTAGCCGATTGTGCACGACTCTACTTCATAAACACAAAACAAACTAAAACCCGCCCTCGTCTTTCCGTTACAGCTTATAGGAGAAAAATTTAGAAAGCTCACCAAAGAGGATTTATATAGCCGCTGCAGACCTAATCCCCCTACAGATATCAAGCGCATGATGCAAATACTAGAAAAGAGATCCTCTACTGACACAAATTAGACGAAAATGATTATTCAACCGTTAAGAAAATGAGTTACAGTTTTATAGAAGTGGCGCAAATTAGCTACCCTCAGAAGAGTCGCCCCTGGCGCTAATAATAATTACAGAGATATTAATATTAATGCCTAACTGTCGAATGGGGTAGGATGTACGTTAATCCAGGCGTGGTGTAATACTGAAGTTAGTCTTCAAAGAAATAGGTCGTCTGTAGTTTTCACAGATCTGTAATTTGTTACGATATAAACTCGACCGTCTGACAAACAGGAATTGCTGTCTTCGGTAGAATGCATGACAAGATTTCTGAGGGAAATAGCAGATATGACAGGTGCTACAAACAAATAACGATATACTGTACGGTCAGTTATCCGAGAAGATGTTCAAAATGACAGCTCTCTAACTACAGATATCTCCCACGCTCTTGGAGGAAAGAAAGAATAATTTTCGGAAAAGGAAGATAGGTGGGGTAGCCGATTTGTTTATAGGGTAAGTAGAGTTCGATTTTCCAGGGAATCAACCTGTTGTGAGGGGGTCGAAATATCGTTTTTGTATTTCGTACTTATAAATTGTGAGAGGTTTTTAAAACTATTTTCAGTAGTATATAGGCTATCACAGGTGTTGCATAATTTTAAAATAATTAGTGTATTTCTATTGCTTGGTTTTATTGCTATGGAAATCACAAACCTTCACATTATCAAAGGTATTTAAAAAAATATTGATTTTTTTGTTATAGTTCGAACTTAATTCCTTAACTTTTAAATTGACAAAGAGTACTATATGATATGACATTTTAATTTATACGTATTATAATTTTAATAAAATAACAAAAGAGAGATAGGTAAGGAAGTATAAATTTAAGCAAAATTACAGAGTAACTACTAATAAAATGCATTAATTTTCGTGTGCAGTTGACTATGGGGGTCCATAATACAAATGAATTGTATAACAATTATACAGTTTAAACAGTGAATAATAATGAATTAAGATAATATATAAAAATTGTCAATTACTGATAGACAAACAATATGGAATAATATAAGCATATTAAGTAAACAAAAATAATGTAAAATATTTATTAATCAGAAACGTGTAAATGGTGGTAAAGAAACCCTAAGGAATATTTTATTACATTAATAATTACTTTACCCAAGGAATTTACCGTGAAACCTAATTCTAATGAGATTTTGTGTACAAATTTTGTAACAGCTTACTAGCACCAAACAATAAACCGTATATTATCCAATTAATATTACCCAATTATGTAACGGAATGTTATATTTTATGCTTAGGTATGGGAGACTATCTCCGTAAATATCTCTCTTCTCTTGATCTATTTCTTCGGCTTGCGTTATTGTTTTTCAAATCTTGTACCGTAGTTGGATCAAGAACATAGACCTTATGCTATTTTTGTATCAACTGCAACAATATCAACTCTTCTGTTGGAGCCATTTGTTGATATACAGTGTATTTCTTCAAACATTTGTCATTTCTGGAAGCGTAGCGAAGACACCAGTACTGAACGAACTCTGTGATGTCTTGAGTTCCTTTTTTTTAAGTTCCCCTTTAGCGCAGAAGCCTAACACAGGTGCAAGTGTTTCAGTCTCACTACAACCGACTGCGGACAGTGTTGAAACTTCTTCCTGGAGTTACTTGTATAGCAGAGATGTTGTTATGTTTTATTTAACGGCGCTCGCAACTGCTGAGGTTATATCAGCGTCGCAGAATGTGCCGGAATTTTGTCCCTCAGGAGTTCCTTTACATGCCAGTAAATCTACTGACATGAGCCTGTCGCATTTAAGCACACTTAAATGCCATCGACCTGGCCCGGGATCGAACCCGCAGCCTTAGGCATAGAAGGCCAGCGCTATACCAACTCGCCAACCAGATCGACTTACAGCAGAGATGTTACATGACATTTTTTAAAGTATTTTTCCAGTCAGATACGGAAAGACCATTTCATTTGCTCATCTAGTTTTTTAATTTCGGGGCATTTACAAATATCTGCACTCCGCTATAATATGGACATTTTGTTAGTTGTTTTCTTTACACTCCGACGCGGTTTATATAAAGAAGAGACTTTATACTTCACAAGCTTCCCCAATTATGTGATGTCTAAATAGATTAAGCATACTCAATACATACAAAATGATAACAATAAGGACAATTTTGATAAATAAAATGGGCTCTGAAATTAATATAATTGCAACAACTTGAAATTCTACCGTTACTAGTGGAAGTGCAAATCCAAATTGAACCCTGAGAGACATTCGAAGATAGTGTAACCTATTATGTTTGTTTAGGCGTGTTCGGTGACATTTCTCAACTATTTCGTATCGGAGTGTATTTAAATTCGTTTCAAATATTTTAAGTTGGATAGTGATAACTGATGTTACGGATGAATTATTAACTTCATTAAATCAATATCTTGTTCACCGTTGTGGCTAAGGGGTTAGCGAATCTAACTCCGAACCCAGGTGGCCCGAATTCGATCCCCGGTCGGGACGAGTTGCCTGGGTGAGGTTTTTTCTGGGGTTTCCCCTCACTCCTATGAATGAATATCAGGTAACTTTATCAGGCGATTGGAACCCCACTCACTTCCTTTCCTCCCCTATCATCCTTTCATTCATTATCTCGTTACTTCTGGTTTTCAGATCGCTCTACAGGCGGCCCTCCGAAGCTGCTGGCTCTCTCGACATGCCTCTGTGGATTGTATTCAAGTGATGATGGATAGCTTCTGCAACGGAACCCGGGGCAGACCTTCTCGGGGGAGGACTTCTGCCTCGGACCGTTAAGGGAGCCTTGGGGTGGTTGCCGAAGTAGGAATGGTACATGAACTCTGTTGGTTGTAGGGACCGATCGTTAAGGGGGTCAAGTGGTTAGATCGGTGCGCATAGAGGATCGCTGGCCGCGCAACTCATCCATACGGTGGGGGGGTATACAATAGACCTCAGGTCGTAGTGCGTGGGATGTTCCATCCCTCCCTCCCTCCCTCCCTCCTAACAAGAAAAAAAATCAATATCTTATATAATTATTTAAAAATTATAAATTATTTTACAACTACTTTGTATTGCACAACGTACTGTTCTAACACTTTCCTTGCAGAAATTTCCATACCATGTTCATATTTCCATATTTTTTAATATTCATCTGTTGTTACAAGTTGTGATGGTTGTGACCCAAATACCGTTGTTTAAGGTTCGAAATTTAACTCCGCAAAACATAGCGTATGTAACACCAATAAAGCCATGCTACATTTTATGACTTCATAAAGGAATAGAGTCGTCATACGTCCCGATTTTCTGCAGTAGTCACCGGTTCTATGCCAGATTGTGTAGTATTCCAGAAAATATATATCATGAATTTATTTCTCTCAATTTTGAATAGAATGAGGTAAAACATGGCAACCGTTCAAACTGTAACTATAAAAAGAACTATTAATTGTTTTAATCATTATCTTCATATCACAGACTTGGCTACTAACAAAAGTGTAATTAAATAAAGAAAAGTGACAGGGAAATCATTGCATGAAATATTTAGACTGTCAGTTGGTGTCACTGTGATATTTAGATTTTTAAAGAATTGTTTCTTATCTATATCTGAATATGATTCAGAATGAAATAAATTTAACACAAGATACATTTTATATTAAATAATAATGATCACATTTTCTTT
>NC_091128.1:102126821-102296821 GCF_040183065.1 Periplaneta americana
TCTCTTTCCTTATTTTGTCTTCTCTCACCTCTTCTCCCTTTATTCACTTATTTTCTCTTCCCTCACTTCTTTTCTCTTCCCTCAATTTTCTTTCTTTTCTTCATTTCTTCTCTCTTCTCTCTTTTTTTCTCTCATCTCTTTTCTCATTTTTCTCACTCTCTTCTCTCATACTTATTTCTCTTTCCCTTCCCCTCATCTCTTCTCTTTCCCCTCATCTCTTTTCTCTTTCCTCATCTCTTCTCTCTTTCATCATCTCTTCTCTCTTTCCCTTTTCCTCCGCTCTTTCTTCATCTACTTCGATCTTCACTCATTTATTATCTCTTTCCTCAAATTTTTCTCTTTCCCCTCTCCTCAGCTCTTCCTTCATCTACTTTGGTTTTTCTTCATCTTTTCTTTCTTTCTTCATACTTTTCTCCTTTTCTCTTCTTCTCAGCTGTTCATCTACTTCGATCTTTTCTCATTTCTTCTTTATTTCCTCACACTTTCCTTCTTTCCCTTTTCCTCAGCTTTTCCCTCATCTTTTCTCATTTCTCTCATATTCTTCTTTCTTCTCTCATACTCTTATCTTTTCCCTTTTTCGCTCTTCCTTCATCTACTTTGGTTTTTCCTCATACCCGTCACTCTTCTTTCATATCATAACCTTCACTCTTTTCTCATGCATTCCTCGCTTTCCTAAGACCCTTAACACTTCAATCTCCCTTGTACTCTTACCTCTCCCCTCAGACCATTCTCCCTCTCCTAATAATCTTCCCCTTTTTTTACCCTTTCACTTTTCCCCCAAATCTCTGACTCTTTTTCCATTTCTTCACTCTTCCGACAAGGTCATTACTCTTTTTTCATCCTTTAACTCATCCGTCTCTCTTTTCACCCTTCACCCTTTCTTCCACCTTTCACTCTCTTCTGCCGCTTCTGTTTTCCTTCTCATTTCTCTTATCCCGTCTCCTTTCTCTCATCGAATCTCTCCTCTTATCCCTCACTGTCCTTATTTTCTTTATGTTCTATTTCCGATCTTCTTAGTCATTTCCCTTCCCTCTCTATTCCCGTTTTCTTTCTTTCATTTACACTTTTTTCATTGTCTGCTTTTTCATTATTTTCTTTCTTCCTCCTGTTTTCCCTGATTTTCTGTTGTTCTGTTTCGTCCTTCTTTTCTTAATTCCAAATAAATTCCTTTTATTTTGCATACCTTTGCTCTCAATATATACTTTCTACTTCATTAAAAATATAAGGCGCGTAAATCAGAAACTTTATTTAATATGAATAATAGCATACATGATAGATGTTTTACTTCTAAATTTTCTCCAGTATATTAACTTAACGATATTTTAAACCGAAGGTTATATTCCGCTGAACATCTATTTCCTCATCACATACAAATCTAGCAGTCAGCATATTATGCACCACTAAACCTGAGAGGTTGTACAAATTGCGCCAACCACTCAAAGAACTTAATCATCTCTTTTACAATATCCCATCCAATAGCAATGAAGTAAAACTCGTCAACAAGGCGAAATGGTACATATTCATAATTAGAATAATCTCTGTGAGATCATATAAATGAGAAATTAAATGAATAAAATAAAATTATACAAACTCTAGTCAATTAATGTAACTAATTTCTATATGAATAAGCAGTATTTATTACTTACTTTCGTTTCCACGACTCGATGTAGCCATAATGTTTGGATTCTGGCGTCACTGTTGATCGTCCGATAAATTAGACCTGGAAAGAAAAGAAATATGGGCGTTGATTTCAAATAAACATCCATTAATATTTTGCTGAAATTATTATATTTCATGAGTAGGCTATCATTCTTGGATAAATTCACTAGTAGATGTTTGGTAAGTATGAACAAAATGCGCCTAATAGCAGTTCAAGAGAAAACTCTGGACACAGATGGAGTGCTCAATAGTAATATGCGTTACAAGAGCGGTATATTGAAGTTTTCATGTTCGAGGAAAAGTTTGAAAAAGCGAAACGTAGTTGAGCTTTTTTAATTTCCGAGAATTGAAAGAAAACATAGCGCTCGTGTATCGTACATTATTTTGTGCGAAGATCGTTTATTACATACCTGAAAGACGAATTTCTATTTAGTTGCAATGAAATCTCAATCTTGGTTTCTGTTCAATGACGGCAAATTTGCAAAACAAAAATATCTATCTTCAACATTGTTGCTGTAAAATGTTTTCTGTGTTTACTATACTCCAGCAGGCCGTGATATACGTCTGTCTTTTTTCCCCCCAGTCTATAAATGCGAACTTAAAACAAACGGTAAGGTTATGTAATGATTTATTTTTCATTTTAATATTTTAACAATATTATTTATATAACATATTGCAGTAATAACATCGGCAAGTTTAATTTTGCCGGTCAAGGAGATGTTTAGACATGGCTTCCTTAATGTTACTTGCATCACGAATGCAGTAACTTTAGTGGAGTTGTAGAGTTTACTTAATTTTTGCAAATATTTAAAAACAATAATTAACAGTGCACTTTAGGTGAAATTGCAGTGGTAAGTTTCCAATTTATAATTATTACTATATTGAACGTCTTTAAAAATAATATGTTAAAAGCCTAAATCAGTAAAATGAATATGTCACTTAAGCGGTAAGAAGAGGGAAATTGTTATGTGAGTTAGGTTGCGAATACTGAATGTGGAATTTTAGACTTTCCGCGGATTGGTTTTGTGCGGAAACCAAGCAAATACGCAGATCTCGCACAAAATAACATTATTGAACGACAGTGCGTAAAGTTGTGTTTTATGTACTGATATCAAAGCGTTAAATCATCCTTTTGCTAGTATGTGAAAAAAGGAACAAATCACGCATATACAATCTTTCCTCTACGGCAGCAATGAAATTAAAAGAAAAAAAAAAAGAAGTAAATTAATAACACAAAATAGAGTTTGAAGATAATTAAGTGAGTTATGAATTTCATAGTCCTAAGGCAAATGAAGTTCTCAAATGTCATGAACTTAATGTAACTTCATAGTTACGAAAATAAACAAATATTGTAAGAACTGTTAATTTGGAAAATTGATGTGCAGACGTTGAACCGTACCGTTACGATGATAAGCAAATACACAATTTAGGCAACATTAAGGAATATTATTAAACGTGGCATTTATAACAAATTGATCAATTTCGCCAAAATGGTAAGTAATTATTATCACCGCTGCGAAGACTTTCGTAAAAGGAGAATTATTTCCCCTGTATCAAAAATACAACGCCAAAGAGGTTATAATTATTTTCCGCTTTGGTGAAGATTGACCAAAAATTTACCTTCATCGATTTCAACGATATTCCCTAGTTCACATCACAGGCTATGTTTCCTTCATTTCGCCCTGATTTCGTACAACATCTTTCAAAGTATGTATTTTCTTTTAGTTGTTATAAAAACCGTCACTATACTCGTTAAAACTTGCACTTTTCTTCTTCTTCTTCTTCTTGCACTTGAGTATCATAGTCAATTTTTTGAGAATATAGTCATGAATTTTACTAGCAACATATCGCTTCTCCTTTCTTTCACATGGCTCGGTACGGCCCGGCCACTAGTAGCGAACACAGTCGGCGCTGCAATACCACATGCTTTATCCAATTGTTCCACGTGTGTATGATTTGAAATAAAATGGAGGATCAAACATAATATTTTCGAAGTGGAGGAGTTTACTGTATCCGAGGTGATGCCAGAAAAGTCAAAGAACGTACACAAGAAGTTCATAAACTGATGTTTGAAAATATAAAGTGTTAAGGAGTAAAGTGTGACTATTTTGTTTGCCTACTTTTATGAAGACGAAACGAAACTTAGAAGTTTTACTAGGCCTATATGTGCACTTTATTCATTATTATAATCGACACTGTAAGACAAAATGTCGACATCCCAACATACTAGTTGCATACATGATTTTTATAATACCATAAATAATTATGTCTAATTCCAATAAACGTCTATTATCTGGCAGTACATCTCACTTAACGATGTACAGGGTGCATACTAAATGCCGCCTTCGAAGACCAGAGCGTAATAGATCACTTCAAAATATGCATAGGCCCTAAATAAGATAGGAACCAATACTGTATCTTGCACTTTTTCCAAATATCTAATGGGGCAAGCATTATTTTCATGGGAAATGCTTCAGCATGGAAGGGGTTTAAGCTCACATTGTAATTCCCACATGTCCTCGTCAAACATCTCGCACTTCCAAATTGCACTTCTGTCACGCCAAGCATAGCGCATACAGGTTTTTCTAGGATTTAGTTCAATCCGGACAACGGATGGGTCGCGCAGGACGCTTTGAAAACCGGCGTCTGCTTGACGTACACAATGTAAACATCACGTGCTTACGTTACTTCACCATGTGAAACAGACACGTATTTTAATATCAGTTTAAACTGTGACATTGCACAGAGAACTCACAGTACAGTATTTGAAAACAAACCAGCTTCGCAGTTCTTTCGCTGAAACCAAAAACTCCGAACATTTTAGGGACAGGTACATGTCACACACTTTATATCATTGTTGTGTTCTTGACATTTAACTCCAATTTATTACTACGCGTTATGGATCAAAAGTGACTATGACCTCATTTGACTTCTAGGTATTGCTTCTAATATCTCCATAACAAATCATCAAATCATAACGGTTCCTATCTCGAATTTCATTGCCACAATGTCCCCTATCACACGCCGGTCTTCGAAAACGGCATTTAGTATTCACCCTGTATGTCAGAGAAAGAATGATTGTTTGTTTATGTTACCGTTGAAACTCGAAATCCGTCAAAACCAGTTTCAAGTAGTAAAAACTAATTTCATTGAATAAAGATAGATTGAAAGCGAGTTTCAATATGGTCTAGAACAACGTTGGGCATCTCACTGAGTTTGTGGAAGAGTTCTCGTTTCCTCCACTGTGGAACCTGAGTGCGGGCAACCAAACCGGATTTGCTCATGTGTGGCGCGGTAGACAGTATAACCACAATCTAGTATGTACAGTCACGAAGCTTGAGTTGTTGAGGGTAGGAACTATAGACTGTGTCGGTACTATTTCGCATTGTCTGTGATGAGGCGATAGTAGCGCTCCTAGTGGTCAGCAAGTACCTATGGATGCATATTCCCTACGTATTGAGCTTCGTGACTGTATATACTAGACTGTGATATAAGTCTATCAGTGGTGTACCTGCAGTGTTATAGTCAGAGTGAAGTCGGTGTGCAATATTTCAATTTATGACGGAAAGAATATATGTGGATAAAGGAGCGGTTTTCCCATCAGTAGACTATATTTTAACCGAGAATGGGAAAATACAGACATATTGTCAAGTGAGATGTACTGCCTGATAATAGATATACATATCAGCCAGAACCAAAATCAGATATACTAAACTGCTATAGTGATTAATACTACTACTACCACGACTACCATCATCACCACTTCTATCATTATGTATATATTTATTTGGGGACAGGATAGGCTGCAGATCAATGACACCCTGTTTGAAAAGCAATTACTGCAATGAAAGAAAAGCTACTAATATATAGCCTATATTGTAAAACAGATGTAATTTTAAACCACATTTTTCTGAACCGTAAGATTAAACACTATAGTCACCATTTCTACTCATTATTTAGAGTAAACAAGTTTTCACTTTCTGTCAGAACTAGATTTGTCTTTTTGAGCAAAAGAATAGACGTCCATCTGAAAAGTCTGGACGACTCGAAAGAGTGAAGACGATTGTTACCCTCTTCCCCAGTCATGGCCATTTGATTTCTCGATCGAAGTTCTCTCGTCTTTGTGAGGGGTTTCCATCCTAACAAAGATTTCCAAGGACCGCCATACTGCCTCCCCCCCATCACATGGCGACATACTGTTGTCCCATCACATCAGACATCGGGCACTCGCAGCTTTCGTTTCGTAACCTGGACCCGGAACCATCCTTGCACTTAGGCATGCTTTGATCCATTCCTCGTTTCGTATCATTACTGTAAGTGGTAATGTGTCTGTTGGCAATTGATTACGTGAACTCCTAGATGTTGACTTTTTACTGAAAGAACTTTGAATAATTTTTCGGGAAAATAAGTAAAAAATTTGCATGCAATAATGTTGAAATTTAATGCAATATAGACAACATAGCCTATGACAGAAGATAACATAGATATTTATAAAACAGAAAACAATTTGAACTAGATGACATAAATTATGACAGACGATTGACATAAATGACATGACGGTAGGCCTAACAATGACTGCCTCATGATATTGCGTTAAAAATAAGCTCTATTTTATGGCGTAAAAGGAGAGGAATTAGGCCTATCCATAATTAAATCGTATCTTATGGATAGACAACAAATAAATGGTAAAAAATTTAGTCATTCTATAAATATATATATATATATATATATATATATATATATATATATATTACATAATTTATCAGAATCTTTAATGATAATGATATGTTTTAATTTGAATAAAACTCAAACTTCTGTTTTTGAAAGGCATGTTGGTCCGACAAGTTAACAAATTTAAAGAAATAAATATCAAATGTCCTTCAATAACTGTCTATTCAAAATACAAAATATTACATTAGGTTACATGAACGTATCTTTGACTAGCGCTTTCGCTATTAAAATAGCATCTACAGGTCAGACTTGCGTGATATTAAGCTTTTCATGTAAAGACGTAGATGGACAAGTAACATCGAAATATATTAAGGTACATGACGTGAGAATATGAAAAAATTACAGTGATAAGAAAAACAAGTAAAATTTGACTTATAACAGTCGAATATATATATATAACAGTTTTGACTGTTATATATATATAAAACAGTTAACAGTTTTGACTGTTTTATATATATATATATATATATATATATATATATATATATATATATATATATATATATATATATTCGACTGTTATAAGTCAAATTTTACTTGTTTTTCTTATCATTGTAATTTTTTCATATTCTCACGTCATGTACCTTAATATATTTCGATGTTACTTGTCCATCTACATCTTTACATGAAAAGTTTAATATCAGGCAAGTCTGACCTCAAGATGCTATTTTAATAGCGAAAGCTCTAGTCAAAGATACGTTCATGTAACCTAATGTAATATTTTGTATTTTGAATAAACAGTTATTGAAGGACCTTTGATATTCAAACTTCTGTGTTTAGTTTTCATAATAATGTTGGCAGAGAAAATTATGCCAAATTTTAGGCTTTCATCTTGGTAGCAAACTCACCAGAATGTAACATACTGAAGCGTTATGTGTTAAATTGTCAAACATCATTTATTTATTAATAAGATTAAAGTCCACACCTGTGGAGTAACGGTTAGCGTGTCTGGCCGCCAAAACCAGGTGGCCCGGGTTCGATTCCCGGTCGGGGCAAGTTACCTGATTGAGGTTTTTCAGGGGTTTTCCCTCAACCCAATATGAGCAAATGCTGGGTAACTTTCGGTGTTGGATCCCGGACTCATTTCACCGGCATTATCACCTTGATCTCATTCAGATGCTAATTAACCTAAGATGTTGATAAAGTGTCGTAAAATAACCTACTAAAATAAAAAAATAAAAATAAGATTAAACAATTAATTCTTGCCAGTACTTTATTAAAATCCTATCATAAGGAGCGGACTGTACAAGCAGCCGCTACCGTAACTAGTCGAGCGTGCATACTAGCATTTTGTAAACACCAGGACTCTAAGTACGATGCAATCTAGCCTATAACAGATATTTTTTCTGACCTAATTGTAACATATGACAGAAGACTTGGCAGAGATGAAATAAACGATATAGTTGATGTAAAGATATTAATTCTTATATTATAAATACTATAACTTGTAAATTACATCTTCATTTATTTGATGATTCAGTAAGGTATAAAAAGGATTTTCGAAATAATTGAATAATTGCCACCGCATATTGAACATTTGTGGGTGGAAGTTTAAAATTTATCTACTAAACTTCATTAACGCGATACTGGAATCGTATAAAATTACATGCAAAAATACATTTTAGAAATCTGCAGATCAAACACTTCCTTATACCGAAGCTCAGTCTACAAGAAGATAAGTCCCTTGTAAAAAGAAATTCGAGGAACTGAGTTCATAGTAAACATTAATAGCTCCAGTCCACCGTGCATTGTTTCTAAGGCAACCAAGAAGCAAAATCATTTAATTAACTTTAATCTGCTGTCCCATGAGACTCTGCGTTGTGGTAGATTAGAAATGTAATGAGGCAGAGTCAATTTCCCACCATACGGCGAGTTAATCTTCCCTCCACTCGGCCTCATTTTATCTACTCCAAGAAAATTGGATTTGAATTATGAAAACTCGAGCAATGATCGACTACGTCGTATTGATATAGTTTTCCTCCACAGGAACGTATGAGTGGAAGTAAATGTAGGTTCAGTAAATTATATTGACATAATATGTTTGGTATTGAAAAAGAAGTGTCGATGGAGTATATACAACAGCAATGATGATTATGGTGATGATTATTGTAGTAGTAGTAGTAGTAGTAGTAGTAGTAGTAGTAGTAGTAGTAGTAGTAGTAGTAGTAGTAGTAGTATGCAGCAATTTAAAAAAGGACATGCCATCAAATCCGAATTAACTCCTGAGAAATTATCTTCCAAAGAAATAATAACCAAAAGTAACAAAGGATTGTTAATACAAAATACAATTCTGTGGGGGAAAATAATAATAATAATAATAATAATAATAATAATAATAATAATAATAATAATAATAATAGAGGAATATTAGTAATACAAAATAGAATAATTAAACAAGTTAACTGCTTTAATTATTTGGGATGCCAGTTATCGTATAATGAAAACAAAGATATCAACATGAATTAAATAAATTTAGACAATTTTGTGGAACATTGAAACGAACTTTAGTTAAGAAAGTAAGAAGAGAAACAATTCTGAAATTTTATGAAGTGATGGCTATTTCACTTATATAATGGCTCTGAAAGGTGAAAGTTGGATACTCAGAAAAGACCAAATAAGACGAATAAACACTTCTGAAATGTAGTTCCTGATAGGATACACAAAAGCAGCAATAACAGCATTCGAACAGAACTAGGAGTAATTAACATAATAGATACAATAAAAAAACTACAGAACTAAATGGAAAGAACATTTATCACGTATGGAAAAGGACGAACTGCCAGAGACTATACTACAGTAGATTAGATGGAGTGACCAACAATAACTACAACTTGGAGGAGGAACGGGCCAAAATGACTCAACCCTTGTAGTCGATGATAATGATGATGATAATAACATTAATAATAATAAGCACAATGATACTGGAGATAATAGTTTATATCCCTATAAAGATAATAGTGCAAGTGATAATGAAAATGGAAATAGTCAAGAAGATGATTAAGAAGAAGAAATAAGAAAGATGATAAAGCGGAAATTAAAAATAACAATAATTGTTCAATAGAAAAAAGCGAGAAAGATTATAATTATACATATATATATATATATATATATATAATGACAAAGGTGATAAAAATATAATAAGAAATATGGTCAAAAATATGATAAGATGATTACAAATAAGATGAGAAAGATGACCAAGAATTACATTAAAATGATTATCAAGACTATGATGACAAATATGATAAAAAATAAGGCGAGAAGTATTATTTAGAATAATAGAATAATATGGGGAAAATGTCAAGAATAAGATAAGAAAGATGATTGAGAATACGATAAACAGATGATCAAGAATAAATTGAGAAAGATGATCTTGAATGAGATGAAACGACGAGAAAGATGATCAAGAATAAGATGAGGAAGATGATCAAGAGATCAAAGACTGATGAGCAAAATGATCAAGAATATGTTCATAAAGATGGACTATAATACAAAGAAAAAGATGATCAAGATTTGATAAGAAAGATCATAAAGAATAAGATGGAAAGAATAATCAAGAATAAAATGGAACATATGTTCAAGAATAACATTAATCGGATAATCAAGAATATGATGAGGAAAACTTACAAAAACGCGAGAAAGATGAATAGAAAATAATGACAAAAATAGTCAAGATGAGAAGATTCTCTGATTGAGGTTCTGATTGATATGTACATCTATTATCAAACAGTACATCTCACTAGACGATGTGTGTCAGAGGAATAATAATTTTGCTTGTATACATCTGAAGTCTGACTAGTGTAATATGTAGCTAGTCGACGATGGATGCAATGGAGGAGGAAAAAGAACTGGCCACCCAACCCCATTATCTCCTGACCTAGTTGCTTCATAAGTGGTGCCTTCTTGGTGTCACTTGTGAGGTTCATATCTGTCTTGGGGCAGTTGACTAAACAACAACAATCTGAGAAAATAATCAAGACTCTGATGAGAAATATAATGAATAATATGATCAGGAAAATGATCAATAATGAGAGGAAGATGATAAAGAGTATGATGAGACAGGTGACCAAGAATATCATGAGATGATAATCAGGAATTTGATGAGAAGATAATCAAGAATATGTTGAGAAAGATATAAAGGATAAGATAATGAAGATGGTAAAAATTAAGATGAAGAATATGATCAAGAATAAGATAATAAATATGATGAAGAATAAGATGAGGAAAATTATCAAAAATAAGATGAGATAGAAGATCAAGAATAAGACGAAAGGATGATCGAGGATAAGAAAATCAAGGATATGACGAGAAAGATTATCAGAATACGGTATGAAAGAGGACCAAGAATATAGTATGGAATAAGATGACAACGATAATCAAGGATAAGATGAAAATTATGAACAAGAGTAAGATAAAAAATTTTACCAAAATTAGACGAGAAAAATTATGGATGATAAGATAGGGGAGAAGAAAAATAAAATTAGAATGGCTATAAAAAATAAGGTAATAATGGTATGAAGAGGTAAAAAAGGTAAAGGTATCCCCGTAACATGCCATGAAGGCACTTGGGGAGCATGGAGGTCGAGCCCCATGCTTTCCATGACCTCGGCACTAGAATGAGGTGGTGTGGTCGGCACCACGCTCTGACCGCCTTTTACCCCCGGGAAGGACCCGGTACTCAATTTTATAGGAGGCTGAGTGAACCTCGGGACCGTTCTGAAAGTTTGGCAACGAGAAAAAATCCTGTCACCACCTGGGATCGAACCCCGGACCTTCCAGTCCGTAGCCAGCTGCTCTACCAACTGAGCTACCCGGCCGCCAATGGTATGAAGATGGTAATGAAAATGACAATGACGATGAAAGTGAAGTTAACAATGCTGATAGACATAATGATGACTAGTATGAAGAAAATTGTGGTAATAGCGATGAATATGAAGATAATATAGACAACAACGTTTAAAAAAAAGGCGCGAAGTTAAATGTTTAGTATTCGTAAACGTACCACAAAATAAAATATTTGTGACTTGAAATCGAACGAGAAAATTAAAGAGGGCAGCTCGGCGTGCAGAACCAATTTGCCGGAGTGGCTGTTTCTATGAGGCAGCGTGCAGACGTCTAGAGCCCGGGCCGGGCCGTGGGGTGCAGCTTCCACCTCACTGACTCTTTTCTTCTTGGAGCTCGCCTTCAAAGAGAGGGGAGGGAGACAGAGAAAGGAAAACGGTTGAATCCTTATGGACCGGAATCTCCTCCGGGCACAGTCCCGGAGCACCATCTGCTCCGGACTTGCTCTACTTCAGGGGTGAGGAAGATATTATCAGAATACTCCGATATGTAGAGACACCCACCTGCTGGCTCCGATTGTAGCCTTCAGTCTTTGCAGAGTCTTCCCTCACGCACGGTTACAGTGGGTTAATCAAGTGATATCTTCCTCCTTTGTACTCATGTTGTAGTGTTTCCGGTTACAAAACCAGCAGAGTCCACTTCGATCACTAGCAGCGGAGTAGAAAACTTATTTTTATTCCATAGTCATGGATATACTTTCCTTGCACTTTCTTAAGAGGTAAATTCATGCCATGCTAACCATTACCAAGGATTCGTATGATTAAAGCATGTACACTTAGTCAAAATGAAAGATAAATCCAAACAAGACGAAGAAGATAGTCATAGAAAGAAAAGTAAAGAAGGTAAACTTGCGAATACTAAATGAGGCAGTAGACCAAGTGGACAGCTTCAAATACTTGGGATGTACGAGTATTATAGGCAGTAACATGAGCTGCTGTCAGGAAGTAAAAGGAGGATAGCAATGGCCAAGGAAGCTTTTAATAGAAAAAGGAGCATCTTCTGCTGACCTCTGGTAAAAGAACTAAGGAATACTCTAGCGAAATGCTTTGTGCGATGTGTGGCATTGTATGGGGCAGAAATATGGACATTATAATGAAATGAAGAGAAGCGACTAGAAGCATTTGAAATGTGGATATGGAGAAGAATAGAGCGTGTGAAATGGACAGACAGAATAAGAAACGAAGCTGTGTTGGAAAGAGTGGGTGAAGAGAGACTGACGCTGAAACTGATCAAGAAGAGAAAAAGGAATTGGCTGGGTTACTGGCTGAAAAGAAACTGCCTACTGAAGAATGCACTGGAAAGAATAGTGAACGAGAGAAGAGTTCGGGCAGAAGAATATATCAGATGATAGACGACATTAAGATGGGCTTTATGAATCATAATATGTGGAGACAAAGAGCAAGGCAGAAAAGGAAAGATTGGAGAAAGCTGAGTTTACAGTGAAAAACCTCCCCTTGGGCAGAACATTTTGTATTATATTTTATTGTATTTATTGTATATAGGGTAGGTTCGAAACTTATATAGGTGGACGGAATGGACCAAACGATCCAATCCTCTAAAGTTAATGTTGATAATGATGATGATTGTGCTAGTGGCATAATAGTGGTGGATTTTGTCTCAGGATGATATTGATGCACCCAAGACTATCGGGACTATCATCCTGTCTGCTACGATCAAGTCACCAACCTATTATACATTTGCCTTCGCGGCAATCTTCATGGTGTTCGATAGTCAGAGAACTTCTGAATCCAATAATTATTGTAGACAGCTTGTTGTGACAGGCAATGCTCACCATACACGGGCAGCATTTCTTTATTAACATCCTTTGCTCCAGACCTTTTGTCAGGAAGATCTCACAAAGAAGCGCTGCCCAACAATGGTACACTCAAGCAGAGGAACCTCCATCTTGCAACTACTGCTTCTTTTTGTCGTTTGTGCGTACATCGATCACCTTGGCACCCGGATAATACTGATATGTAGCTCTTATAGCTTCAGGCGCCTTATTCAAATTGCATATTTGTAACTTAATATATGATATGATATATTTATTCCACCAGCTTACATCGGTCGTGATGGCCCTTCATATTTCTGCATACAGTGCCATCACTCCCTTGGATACATAATATTCTGCTTACGCTTTTATAAACATCCGGCTATTACATATAAATGACTCTGATCACTTTTCTATCACGTCACTCATCCCTGTTTCTCTCCCTTCTTTTTCTAATTACTCTTCCCTTTCCTAGTTATCTATCCTTTCTTACTAATCTTATTTAACTAAAACAATCACTTCTCTCAAACTCTATTATTTGTTCCCACATTGTTTATTTTAGTTGAACTCTATCATAGTTGTTAATTTATTTATTTACTTGAATCTCTAACGTTCACTGACCACTGATTCACATTAATCTAATCTGAAAATTTTCGGACGCAGTAGTTTCTACAGCTTCATTACATTTCCATTCCCACTTTCATTATTATAGTTGTACCACTACTTACTAATTATCACTCTCTGATTATTACTTATATCTTACCTTTTTTCACTATTATTCACTTGCCTAACCGTCTTTTGTGTTCCTATCACTCTTTTCACTTCATCACTTTCCTAAGTTTTGTCACTCATGCATACTATTTTCACTTTATCACTTCCCTATGTTTTGTCACTCACACACCAACCTCTTAAGTTATAACTTTTCTGCCCCTTACTTCTTCTCACTGATGTACCTCTATTCGGTGTCACTAGAGTTACTTCATCCCTTCCCGTTCTTGCCGAATCTTAACTACTTATCTTGGTATCGTCTTCATCTCCCGATTCCTTTTGCAATTGCTAACCCATATTTGTTCTTCCAACTGGACTAACTGAACTTTTTTTGCTGTTCTCAGCTCCTGCATGCTATCCTTCTGTTGTCCCCTGTCTGCCTGATGACATCATTATTGTTTTTGTGTAGGCCTCATGTTTCTTCCTTAATCGCTTGTTGACATCCTCGTCTGCTGCCTTTGCTGCGCTAAGCATTACCCTAGATCATATATGTAACAGATAAATCATCTCTATTTTAAAATCGTTTGCTCTTTGAAGAGAACAACCGCCAGGATCGCCACCTGTCCGCCGTAAACGAACACGAGATGGCAGTACAGTCGCTAATGTAATTCAAATTGAAATTATGACGTGACTTCTTATGTAACAACCAGATGGCAGCGTAGTAAACCTGACAAAAGTTGTTAACGTCAAAGCCTATAAGGCCGACCTATCTGGAGTATATAATGCATTACTTTTGTCGCTGGCCTCTCTTCCTGGTTCATGTGACTCGCTGACTGGTTCATTCCATCGCTTGCTATTCTTTCCTGTGTAATGCCCTCTCCACCTTCTAATTTTCCAACTAGTTCTCCCATCGCATGTTTTACTATAATGTTCCTTATCTCCTCTTTCATTGCCCCTATCTCCGAATGGTTCAAATTTTCCAAATACAATTCCACATCAAACATGTCCCATTTATCTTAATTGTCTCCGTATAATCTAGCGAAATGACCATTTTTATCTGCAGCCTTCATAAAAGGAATCAATATTCTTCTCCTGCATCTTACTTCATATTAAAAACCTGTTCAAGTCTAATATTAGAGTATTTTTAAGTACTTATGTTTGCTCAAAATTTTTTTCTTTTGCCAATACATATTATGTTTGAGAATTTAACTAGAATAGGTCTATTTCCATTTTTCCCGATTCTGTATACTTCTTTCATTTGTCCATCACTCACATCAATTCTGAACCAATCCCAGCACACTTTCATTACATTCTCGTATGTTTCGAATGCCTGTTCCTTCTTATATTCCTCGATTCCAAGAAATATTAAGTTCTTTCTTCTCTGATCATATTCTAGATATTTCACCTTCCTTTTCATTTGGTCGTTTTCCTTCTATAGAGTTTCCAACTTCTTGTAGCTCTCTTCAATGTTTGCTTCAAGGTTCACTACTGCTTGACTATTTTCTTCAATATTTGCCAATATTACACTAATGCCTCTACTATTCTGTACTGCCGAGCTTCCTCCGCTGTTCGCTGTGGACTGGATTTGTAACTTAATAACTCACCCGTTTATTATAATTAGGACAAAGAAACAAATTCCAATCATTGAGTCTCCAGACATGACGGTCACATTCAGCATGAACGCCTAAAACGTATCCAATTGCGATTCTCTATTTGTCGTCCATTTAAACTACAGAAGCTATTTAGTGACAGTAAGAGGATTCTTTGATACCTGTACAGTATAAGAGAATGAGAATGCAAAATGAAACAATATAGTTTGGCCATAATCTGATCTATAAGCATATTGTCTACCAAAAATGTGAAATTACCCACAGATGATTTAATTCTGTTGAGAAACTACGTATGCATTAGAACGGCAATTGTGTTCGCGGGCGCACAAAGAGTTACTGCTATTGTTCTCTCAGCTTGCGTTAATTATTCCAGACGCATTTTGATGTCTACAACGCACTCTTTCACATGTAGTCACGGAATAAAGTACGTAATTTGTCAGGCTTAGAGAAGTGAGACATACTCGAAGACGCAGACAATTATTCTTTTGTTTCTATTTTATTGAAACTCACAGCGCAACCCTCACTGAGTGCTTTTCATTGCATACAGCGGAGAATGAAGTGCGAGGTACGTTTAATGGGAATGCTTACAACGAGCAGAAGTTGCATAATATGCTAGTGAGTTTGTGTTGGATTTGATTTTTAATTGTATTCCACCCTAAATATCAGAATGTACAGTTTTGAACAGCAAAAAAGTAAATTGTGAACAGAATAATAATTGTTTATTTAGTTTATTACTATATTTATGGATGATAAGACAATAATTAATGTGCTGTTTTGGGGCATAAGTGTGAACGAGGCGTAACCGAGTTTTACAAGTCAGACGAGGGACAAAACACTTTAGGAACGTGTAACATACAATGTTGTATATTATTATGATGTACCGAAATCCATATGATATTTCCATGCAGATATTCTGCGTCATCATATGATGAAAGATGAGTGGAACGGAGAAAAATTCTCTCCGGCACCGGGATTTGAACCCGGGTTTTCAGCTCTACGTGCTGACGCTCTATCCACTAAGCCACACCGGATTCCCATCCCCATGTGGCAACATCTGAAAAACGAAAAGAAAAAGTGAAAGACTATATTCCTTTCCATGCGACTTAGTTCATGGAGGTAGCGACTTTTTGCCGCCCAGAACAACACGAGCCATTCGCTCTTAAGCAACGATGCCTGGTTGTAATGTTAAGACTCAAGCGCTGTTAGTTACGGTAAGTTAAACATTATATACCTCCAGGCAAAATACTGTAGCCACGAAGATAAGATGTATGAAGTAAATCAAGTGAAAAGCAATATAGTAGAAATGAAAAAAAAAAAAGCATCATAATATTGCATGTGATAGTGATATGCGAATGTTTATGACAAGATTAGAGAAGGTTTGATTGGGATTAGTTCAGTGACAGGGTATGTGACGCATAGTCCCGAGGTCTGTGACGCATAGCTCCGAAGTCTGCGGCAGATAGGCCTTAGTCTGTGATAAGGTTAGAGAGAGTTAGATGAAGACATAACTATGTAATTTGACTGCAATAGTAATCTCAAAGTGCCTGGCTGGAAGCCAATACCTACTAGCTTTTTGCGATTGATATTCGCGTAATGGCATATGTTGTATATAAGTTACAGCAAGAAAGTTCTGTAATAATGGCGTAGGAATCTGTCAGCTTAGCAATTTTTTTTTCGTATATAGGCTACTATAAGATAGGCCTCAATTTGAGACGAATGGATGGGGTAGCTACCACAGCACCACACAATATTGTATGTTCTAAATGCTTGATGTATCATTTTCAGTCATAAAATTTTCAATAAAGAAAAGAAAGTAATACTGAAAAAAGTTAGTCCTCTTTGTCATCAGCTAACAACGAGACTTACACAATTCACTTGCTCTACTTCCCAACTGAGCATCACTCTCGAAACTTGCTCATTATATTATCATAAGGCAATACATCATCTGTCAATTTTGTTATTAACGCGGGGCTAAGTCTGAGTCCTCATAAAGAAAATGGCAACTTCGTAACGCCATCGTTCTAGTGTGACCTTGCTCTTCAGAATTGACGTCATCAACGAAAGTTCATAACCGTCTCACTTTTCAGCTAAAAAGGAAAAAATAAAGGATTTAAAGTAAAAAAGGGCGCTGTTTACATCACCTGAGTGTGATGTGGCGGAAGTATTCTCACTCTAAGGTAATGATGACAACAAAGATAACAATAACAACAATGACAACAAAGATAAAAATGACTACAATAAAGGTAATAATGACGACAAAATGAACATTGACGACGACAAATATAACTATGAAAACTATAAAGTTACTAATGACAAGCATAAAAATGATGATAACAGAGATAACAATGATGACAAACAGAACGATGACGACGACAAACAGAACAATGACTACGATAAACATAATTATGACGACAGAGTTAACAATGATAAGCATAGTAAAGACGACAACAATGGTAACAATGACGATGACAAACATAACTATGATGACGACAAAGTTAACAATGAGAAGCATAAAAATGACGACAAAGATAATAATAACAACAAAGATACCAATAATGACGACGGTGTAAACATTTTAAGGGCTTCACATGGGGATATTAATTAAACAGTTACTATAATATCACTTGTTACCTAATTATCTTCGTTAATTACGGTGATTAATCAGGGACCGGAACTTTGGCAGAATGGCTTTTTAAATGTGTTAAATCTATCTTCATTTTGAAAGTAAATCTGTACGAATTATACCTTTGTGATTGAAACGTCACAGTTTTATGTTGTCCTTTTCTGCCTTTTTAAATATAAATGCCTAATTTATTGAATAAAAGTTTTTTGCCTTTATTTGATTATTTATCTATTATTTATTTATTTATTTATTTATTTATCTATTATTAAAAATTGCCTACCGGTATATTTTAATTTATTTCTATAACCGCTACAATGAAAGTGACTTCATCGAATGTATATTATTGTCTTTCACTCATTCTCTTTGCAACAATGAGTGCTGCCGTGCAAAAATATATAAGAGTAAGCGCTTTAATTATCGCTTGTGTTTGACAAGGCAACAATGAATGCGGGTCTAACATTATTTTTAACGGTTATTTTTCTTTCAGTTTTCATTGCGACGTTGTTGTAGCTAGCTAAATATTTCATATCGCAACATATCAGTACAACCAAACACAAAAATGCACTTTCCAAGGCTACTGGAAAGAAGATTTCTTTGCTTCCAACAGTAATTGCAACATCGAGTCGAAAATCTGAATTTGCATTCGACTTATGTAAAGCTTTTCTTGCTGCCGAAATCCCTTTGTGGAAAGTGCAAGGTTGTGGGTCCAGTGCAAGGTTTTTGTAATTGCCTTTTACTGCGTATTTTAGCTATTTATGATTCCTTTTTGCCTTCCTATTTTAGCTATTTATGATGCCTTTTTGCCTGCCTATTTTAATGATTCATAATGCCTAAACTTCCGGTCTCTACTGATTATACTTATCGTATTTTAACTGTACTATTTTAAAACATGTGTAGGCCTACTATATAGCCTAGCTCACTCATGAATGCAGACTAGACTGGAAGGACTCTGGAGGTTAAAAGCAAAGGATGATATTTGAGATCCGAGCAAAGCTGCATAACGAGGAGGTAGACCTATATTTTCAAGGTCAAGAGATTATGCCAAGGAGGTTCATTTGCTGCGGATTGTACGTGAAGAAATGATCGATACCGAAAAAGCTCATCTGGATTTAAAACTACGGTATTAAAAACTACTGCAAACAGCTTTATTGTTTTCTACGTCACTTCAGTTTTCCACTGTGTATGACAACTCTAATTATCACTATTCGGTTTATAGGTCAACTGCAGAAAAAAAGAACACTGTGGTATTATACGTATGTATTGTTAATGTAGACACAGTGTGATATTGTGTGCTTGCTCGTCTATATGCATGTTTTTGTTTATGTGTGTGTGTGCATGTGTAGGCCTATAGATGTGTGAATAAACACCATCACGTTAATTAAAATACATTGCGGAAAATATGCGAACTAACAAAGGAGGGAAGAAAGGGATTAAGGAACTTCGAGTGCGAAGCGTCACTCTGTCACTGCGACCATATAAGATCTATTGCGCTAACCCTCAACCCAGACACATTACCAAACACACACCGGCTGCCTATACTAAGGTTCGCTGCGTCCCTCCGTATGTCGACAGCCGGCGTTCGGAAAAATGCTGTGAAATATTGACGAAATGGAGAAACGTTGACGGAATTATGTAGCTGGCTAATATGGGGAAACGGAAAAAACCCTGAGAAAAAGCCCAATTGCAACCTTGTAGCCACAAGGCTCACAATGGATTTTTTCGATGAAGTCGGGCTCGGTAGCGTAGTTGGTATAGAGCTGGTCTTCTATGCTCGAGGTTGCGTGTTAGATCCTAGCCCAGGTCGGTGGCATTTAAGTTCGTTTAAATGCGACAGGCTCATGTCAGTTGATTTGCTGGCATGTAAAAGAACTCCTGCAGTAAAAAATTCCGGCACACCGATGACGCTGATATAACTTCTGCAGTTGCGAGCGTCGTTAAATAAACCAGAATTTAATTTTCGATGGAAAATACCAGGCCTAATCTGGACTCGAACGCGGACCGTCTACGTGACGGGCTGAAGGTCTAACCACTCAACCACTGCATGGGTTCTCTAAAGAGTTACTCAGATCGGTGAGTTCGGTATATAGTCCGAGCATTCATTTAATAGCCAGGCGGTGTCAAAGATGGCGCTTTCTTCTGAAGAGATAAGTGTTTCTTTATTGATTAGGCCTTCTCATAAGCCACTATAATTACAAGAAGCGGTAACGTGCCTACCACTGATGCATTAGCAATGTAATTGACGTTCTCATATCTACTCCACGTGGAGTAAAAACCAATGTTTTCGCATCTGGTGTTGATTAATGACGAAAAAAAGGTTAGTAATTTTAATTTCAATTTTATTTAAAAGTAATCGTATAACTTAGAATTTATTCATTGTAAATGTGATTGATGTTGTTACACAATTGGCAATATGTAATGTTACAATTCTTATATTTTTATTTTTTTCTCATTATCCAACGTATTTATTTTGTATTTAGAAAAACCGTTTATTTGAGATACCTCGTGCTTATAATGCATTTCATCATTTATTTTTTATATCGTTGTAATATCAGAGTTTCGAACAATCTACTGGAGGCGTCAATTCTGCTCAATGCAGAACATTTCCCTACCTTCCTTCCTAAAGCGCTTTCGTCTATTCCATCATCCTTTGCTAATTTTTCTTTCCCTTTCTTTTTGCGTCCAAGAAACTTGATAGATGCTCTCCGTTCGGATAAGAAATCTGCCATAGTCAGTGTCCGGAGGAGGATCTAATAGCGACTCAAGTTTCCCGGTGTTTACGAACTGGGGTAAGTAAGAAGAGTAGTAACATTTTCGGCCATGGTTTTTGGGCTTTCATTCTAAATTTAAAAACCTTAGTAGCTTACTTAGCCATTTGTTTCCGGCTGATACAGTAGGGGAGACTCGGCTAAGTCTGCAATATTAAGAAGTTAATCTATCATATTATTATCAAAATGTTTATTGAAAAATATTACCAAGGTATGAAGACATGGACGAAACCTTTCATTATCATGTGAGATAAAGAGATCTATTAAAATGCAAATATATTTAGTGTACATATAGTACAGTTGAAAAAGAACTCTGGTAATTCCGCAACATTGCGGATAAATCCGCAATAGGATTTGGCTAATTCCGCAGTAATAAATAATTATGAAAGTAACATAAAAGGAACAATTTATATGTAACCATGCTCACTTTCTTCACAGCTGTGTAGCAAAACACGAAAAATAGCCAACTTTCGATGTTTCACTGTATTGCCGACAGAGGTGTCGACCAATATCCTTGATTTTTCTCTATAGCACTGCAGAGGACATGCCTCCTGTTGACAACCTCTCAAAACTTACGTTCACGCTATTGTAAAGCCGCAGTAAAATCATATAGCCTATGTACTACTGCGGAATTACCCGTACTGCAGAATTAGCCGAGTTTACCCCACATCAGATGGAGTCATCTGCTCCTTATCTGTATGAAGTTATTAAATCCTGCAATTCACAGTCAATTTCGTGAACACAGTACTCTTAACCATATCTTAAATACAGAAGGGAGTAGCGTGTATGTCATACTAATCAGGTGAGTAAGGCGTGGAGTTAATAATGATTTGCGTGATCGTGTCTTACACTATGTCCTGTATGTTACTCAAGCTCTTGTGTTAATGTGGAAACCCAGAAATATTCCACATATTTCTTTCTCATAGATTCTACAGCAGCAATGGTGTTGTAAGTGTACATACTGCTGAACGATTAGCATTTTGGGCGTGCATTTTAAAATGGTTCTGTTTTTAATATCAACAACTTAAAAAGGTATTTAAAATTAAATAAACATAACATGTTATTAATTTTTCAGTATATCCTAACCTAGCACAGGTGCTTAATTAATTAGCATTTTAAAATGAAGAAAGTATCTAATATCAACTGTCACCCTGGGTGGCGAAGTCGATATAGTGCTGGCCTTCTGTGTCCGAGGTTACGGGTTCGATCCCGTTCCAGGTCGATGGCATTTAAATGTGCTTAAATGCGACAGGCTCATGTCACTAGATTTAGTGGCAAGTAAATGAACTCCTGCGGGACAAATCACTATCAACAGTGACATATGCCTTCTCTTAATAATAATAATAATAATAATAATAATAATAATAATAATAATAATAACAACAATAATGATTTATTTTAGCTGACAGAGTTAAGGCCGTAAGGCCTTCTCTTCCACTCAACCAGCAAAAAGTATACATACATATGTATGAACTTCCAAAAAATTCAACAATTTGATTTAGATAAGAGTTAAATGTATACAAGAGCTATTTACGAATTAAACAACAACATACTATGAACTATTAATCAAACACTGAAATAAACTGTGTAGCAGAATTAAGCTAAAATACATAGAATGTTAATATATTTCAAATAATGTTAGATGACAGAAAGAGATTATTATGAGACAATTTTGAAAATACAGCACGATCAGGATGCATGTCTAAAGGAAGGAGTAACAATGTAGACAGTGATAGTTTAAGTCAGTATTATTGGAGTGAAATGCTAAGAAGGTTATCTTTTAAGCTGTTTTTAAAAGTGTTCATTGTCTTGCAGCCCCTAATACTTTGTGAGAGGGAATTCCATTGTCGCGAGGTGGATACTGTAAAAGATGATGAATAATGAGATGTTCTATGAAGAGGTATACTTAACGCGCTACAGATAAGTGATCTGGTATTTACGTCGTGGTTAGAGTATAGATAAGAGAAACGAGACGAAAGGTAATTTGGTGTTGAAGTGTGCAGAATTGGAAAGAGTAAAGACAAAGAGTGTAAAGTTCTACGTTCTTTAAGTCGGAGCCACGAAAGACTTACGAAGGACGGTTATATGTGATCATATCGTCGGATATGCATACGTATCTGACGCACATATTCTGAACTCGCTGTAACTTGACTGACAGTTCAGAACTTAGGTCACTTAACAAAACGTCACAATAATCGAAGTGCGGCATTACTAGGGTTTGTACTAGGGTAAGTTTTAGTTGCTGGGGCAAGAAGTTTCTTAAGCGACTCAAACAGTGAATGGAGGAACAGATTTTTTTTATCGTTTCTTTAACTTGAAAATTCCAATTTAGATTATTATCGAAAAAGAAGCCAATATTTTTTTACGACAGATGAATAAAGGATTAGCGTGTTGTTAAGTGTAACAACTGAAAGATTACCGTTATTAAGAGAGTTAACTAAACGCTTATGGCCAATAATTATAGCTTATATTCACTGCGGAGAGGTTTGGGATTTAATCCAGGCATATTGGTGCACAATCTAATGATTAGAAGTTGTACACTACCACCACACCTCTCCTAGTCCCGAGGTATAAATTTTACACGAAAATTTCTGACCCTGCCGGGAATCGAACCCGGACCGATTAGTCTGAAGACAGACGCGTTACCAAGGAGCTAACTCGGCTGATCTCTGTTAATTGTTAAACGCCGCTTTTTAATCTGTATTTGTAGTTTGTGAATTCTGATTAATATTTTTAATCTAATTGCTACTACTTTTATCTTTATTTTATAATTAACTGCACTCTTCCTAGGTCATATTAGTTTAATTTTGTTACAGATTATATAGAATGATTCACGAGGATTTACCGCTACTTACGGAGCTTATTTCTGAAGACATTTTGAGCAAAAAATGTCATATAAACATGGGTCCTATTCTCAATGTCTACAGAGTTACGTTTCGTTATTGGAACGCATTGCTGTGAACAAAGCGTGATCTTGGTCAACGAGCAGTCAGCAGCCAGCGCGAGAGCTACGGAAATCAAAGATAGCCGTATGCTGTTACGTAGAGCGACGAGTGCCGTTCACAAGCGTGCGCCCAAGTGTACTGAAGCGGATGGCGACATTTTTTAAAATCTGGTGTAAACTCTCCAAGACTGTAAATTAGAATGCAAAATTGAACTGCAAATAATCAAGTCGGTGGAAGTGGTGTGATTTGTAATAATTGTTGTGATGTACGAAGCAACTGAGGAGTTCACAGCACATTTTTAGCTTCACAATGCTTGCCAATTAAAGAAAGAAATGATACGTCTGAATGGTTCATTCTTTATTTGTATTATTCTTTTACCTTCAAACTAAAGGAAAAACGTATTTTACAAACAACTTTAAATTAGTGTAACTCTGAAAATATTGAGAATATGAATTATATTTATATGACAAGTTTTACTCAAAGTGTCTTCAGAAATAAGCTCCGTAAGTGGCGGTAAATCCTCGTGAATCACGCTGTATGTACTAAAATGTTTGCTAATTGGAAACGGTAAGAATTAATCATGTTGGGCGTGCATTAACTTCTTTATGTTATCCGTGTAATTCCGTTTCATTCAGTTGCGCTGTTACCGGTACGCAATATGACGTTACTCTTTTTATCCGACCATTGTCACAATGATGATTGGAACGTAATCCCCCCCATCCTAATACACGTACAAGTGGATATTTTATTGACCCTAATTGCAGTAGCGCTAATATTATGTATACGTCCACTGTACAGATATTGAGTGTGCAGATAATTATACAATAGAAACATCTCGACATGTGAGTCACTAACATAGTTAGCTTAACAATAGTTGAAATACTGACACTAGAGAACATCTTGTTTGTGTTGCTTGTTTCTGCTTACCGTGAAATTGGATTGCTTCATAAGTGTTACCCTCTTGCTGCCACGAATATTCAAATAATGAATGACTTATACAGAGATATTTAAAAGCTTACACTCAAACTTAAGGAGCTTACAGAGGGGTTGGAATATAAGAGTTCTAGAAACGGAACTCATGGTCTAATAAGAAATTCTGAGTGGGTAAAAGCCTATGAATGTTAGGAACTGCATGATGGACAACATATCAATGAAGTAATAATTTGTGTAACAATTTAAGTATTATTCAGAGTTTACATAAACTTAACGATTAATTTTGTATTTCACCAAAAGTTGTTCGAAATGGTGACCGTCGAAGAAAACTGTAGCACACACTCCCAAATACCTAGACATCTCCGGAACCACATCAGATGCTACAATTATCCTGGCTAAAAATGTTTCTGATTCTTTCACCGGCATCTCGTAAATGAGGTGCTTGATAGGCTCCTAAAAGAAGGAAGCAAGTATCAAGTGAGGGGAGCGGGCTGGCCATTCAATCGGACCTCCTCTTTCGATCCAACTCTCAGGATATGCGAGATGTAGAAAGTCTCATGCTGCAAGAGTAAATTATGCTGATGCTCCGTCCTGTTGCAGCACAACTGCTGACGCACGAAGAATGATACTTTTTCTAACAGCTCTGGAACAACGTGTTATAAAAAGTTGTTATAAATCCCCATTAAAATGTGGTAGTGGTATATAAAGTGCAATGTATGATTACATACACTATGTAAGTCGTGACGTTACAGACTTGTACAGATTGAGAGTTAATTTGGGAATCATAGGTTTCTATTCGAAAAATGTTACATTTGGACACCTCTACAACCTCCTTCAGTTTGAACATAACCTTCTGAATCACCTGGTATATTCGATATCCAGTTTCGATTAAAATTAGACCTGACCTTATTTCAAGCAGAACAAGAGTGATTTAAGTAGCATGCGAGATATTATGAGATATTTAACTTTGATTGTGGGGAAATAGCATATCTTCAGTTTACGTAGTAAACTTTTTTTCCAACATACTGCATATAAGTATGTGATAGAACTCATGTATATTACTCTATCTCTCAGTAGATACAACATTTAGGTATACGCTAGTGCACTTGTCTCATTTTTCCTAAGTTTGTTACTTAGATCACTGTGGTGCTAACGGCCTCATTAATCTAAAACTGCATGGCCTTTTGGTGCTTCTAATGGACTGGCATGCTATTTTCAGAGCTCCACAAATTAGCTTCAAATAGCACTTAAATATTTGAACACGCCTACATGTTTCATGCTCTATCAATTCCAGTACATTTCTTATTAGACTTGAGTTTGCCATTCATGCAGAATTCTTGACAGCTAACACAATCTATACATTCACAACGAATAAATTTAAATCCAAATATCTGCAAATAAAATTTTCATTTTGGGTCCATCTCGAGATACGAAGTAATAATCCTGAGCACATACGGCAGCAGCGACCATAAGCAGTTTGCATAGAACATAAGTTTATGTCGCAATATTAGACATCGACTCGGACATTTCACATAGCTGTTCTCCGCAATCTCATAGGAATACCAAGATCTACAGTTGGAGAGCGTGTAATACAGAACGTATGTCTATCATGATTTGTCTTACCCGTTTCTGAACGGACATTAACGGCTGACACATTTTCGAACCACTTGCCACGTTAGAGGCACTAGTTCAAAATATAAATCCAAAATGGAAATTGTGTGTGAGCTTAGAGTAACGTTTACTATTTCTTGAGTATGAACATCTATATTCAATACCAATGGATATTTAGATAAGAGTATGACTACGATTACTATTATTTTGCATTATCATTGTTACACAGTGATTATTGTATTATCATAATTATTATACGATGATAATTAAGCAAAAATGAAATGAGAATAACAGGTAAAATTAAAATTCTCGAACAAAAGCCTAGCTTGCTGGAGTATTATTCAACCAAATCTGACAGACCAGGATCGAACTAAGATTCCCTTTAACATAGGTCAGCTATCCGAGTTATGGCTGAGCAAGAAGAATAAAGTGACTTCGGGTTTTAGATTTTTGTGAACATTATTTCCTTCTGGTATTTTCATTCCAGTATCTTTGCACTTAATGTTACAACTTTGAGGGCGGGAGAGATAAGAATAGGACTATATGCCGTACATTAAAATCAGAAAAGACTTGTGAAGTCAGAACAGAACGCTAGAAAGCATATCCACATCTGTATTTAACACGGTAGTGGTAGTGGTTGTGATAGTAGTGATAGTAGTATTAGTAGTAGTTACCTAGTAAAATAAAGTCTTTATCCCTAACCATCTCTGAATAATATCTGTAGTTAAAAAACTTTAAATAAGAATCAATTTACCATCTTATGATATCTGTAGTTTATGAGATAATTAGAGAAAGCTTAATCTCGTATCTGTAGTTTAAACGGGGGATAAAATTAAGAATTACATATCGGCATCTCATTTTATAGCTTAAAAAGGATAGTAAATAAAGAATTATAAAAAACTAAGTGGTCAATTATCTTAACTAACTAACTACTATATTCGTCATCTCACACCCGAAATTTAAAAGAACGATAAATAAGTAATTACAATTCATCACCTTATCCAAACAGAAAGTTTAAAAAGGACGATAGATAATGAATTATAATTCGCCATCTCATCATACTTGTAGTTTAGAGGAAACTATAAAATATAAATAATTATAATTTTTCATCTTTTCTTATCTATAGTTTAAAATGAGCGATAAATGGATACATATAATTTCTAATCTCATCCCATTCATAGTTTCTGAAGGATGAAAAATATTAAATACATGATTATAATTTATCTCATATCTGTATTTTAAAAGGGTGATAAATAATTAATTATGATTCCTCATCTCATCATAACCGAAGTTTATAAAGGAAGAAAAAGATAAATAAAGAATTATAATTTGTCATTCTCATCATATCCGAAGTTTAAAAGGATAATAAATAATGAATTATGATTCATCATCTTATCATACTCACAGTTCCAAAAGAGGACGATAAATAAGTACACATAATTCATCTCATCATATCTATAGTATAAAAATAGTAATAAATGAAGAAATGTAAATCGTAATCTCATTACATCTGTAGTATAAAAAGGATGATAATTACATTATTATAATTCATCTCATATCTGTAGTTTAAAACGGATGATAATTACATTATTATAATTGATCTCATTATATCTGTAGTTTAAAAAGGACGATAATTACATTATTATAATTCATCTCATTGTATCTGTAGTTTAAAAAGGACGATAATTAAATCATTAGAATTTATCTCGTATCTGTAGTTTAAAAAGGATGATAATTACATCATTATAATTCATCTCATATCTGTAGTTCAAAACGGATGATAGTTACATTATTATAATTCATCTCATTCTATCTGTAGTTTAAAAAGGACGATAATTACATTATTATAATTCAACTCATATCTGTAGTTTAAAACAGATAATAATTACATTATTATAATTCATCTCATTATATCTGTAGTTTAAAAAGTACGATAATTACATTATTATAATTCATCTCATTATATATGTAGTTCAAAAAGGACGATAATTACATCGTTATAATTCATCTCATATCTGTAGTTTAAAACAGATGATAATTACATTATTATAATTCATCTCATTATATCTGTAGTTTAAAAGGACGATAATTACATTATTATAATTGATCTCATTATATCTGTAGTTTAAAAAGGACGATAATTACATTATTATAATACATCTCATTATATCAGTAGTTTAAAAAGCACGATAATTACACCATTAGAATTTATCTCATATCTGTAGTTTAAAAAGAATGACAATTACATCATTATAATTCATCTCATATCTGTAGTTTAAAAATAATGATAATTACATCATTATAATTCATCTCATATCTGTAGTTTAAAACGGATGATAATTACATTATATCTGTAGTTTAAAAAGGACGATAATTACATTATTATAATTCATCTCATTATATATGTAGTTTAAAAAGGACGATAATTACATCATTAGAATTTATCTCACATCTGTAGTTTAAAAAAGATGATAATTGCATTATTATAATTTATCTCATATCTGTAGTTTAAAAAGGACGATAATGACATTATTATAATTCATTTCATTATATCTGCAGTTTAAGAAGGATGATAATTACAATATTATAATTCATCTCATTATATCTGTAGTTTAAAAAGGACGATGATTACATCATTACAATTAATCTCATATCTGTAGTTTAAAAAGAACGATAATTGCATTATTATAATTCATCTCATTATATCTGTAGTTTAAAAAGTATGATAATTACATTATTAAAATTCATCTCATTATATCTGTAATTTAAAAAGGAAGAAAAATAATTACACTTTGTCACCTCATCACATCCATAGTTTGAAAAGGACTATTAATAAGAAACTATTGACTTAATTCTTCTTATCATTAAAATGGCGATGAATGAATGTTATTATGATTCAGCATTTATTCTTATCCGGAGTTTATAAAGGACGATAAATAAAGAATTATAATTCGTCATCTCATAATATCCACAGTTTAAGGAAGACTATAAATAAAGAATTACAATTCATCACCTCATATTCACAGTTAGAAATGACGATAAATAAAGATTTTTTATACCCGGTCATCTCATTATATCAGAATATTAAAAAGAACGGTAAACAAAGAATTTTATTCCGTCATCTTATCACGTTCAAAAAGAACGATAAATAAAGAATTTGAATCCATCATCATCTCATCATAGGTACCCGATGTTTAAGAAGGGCGATGAATAAAGAATGGACTAATTATAACCCATTGTATTGTATCCGTAATTTGAAAAGAGTGATAAATAAATAGTCATAACAATTTATCCCATTATATCCTTAGTTTAAAAAAGCGATAAATGGAAAGTTATATTTCGCCAAGACAAATAAAATACTATAATTCATTCTATCAAATGTGTAGTTTAAAAGGGACAGCAGCTGAAGAATTATAATTCGTTAATTCATATTAATAACATAGGAAAAACAATAAATAAAGAATCACAATTTGTCATCTCATTACATATATGAAGTTTAAAAAGAACGATAAATGAAGGGTTACAATTTGCCATCTCATGTCTATAACTTAAAAAGAACAACACAATAATAAAGAATTATAATTCGTCATGATCATATCTGTATTTTTAAAATTGTGATAAATGTAATTGATCTCCGTCAAACCTGTAGTTTAGTGGGCAGAATAAATAAATTATCATAATTCTTTATATCTATAGTTCAAAAAGGACGATAATGAAGGAATTGTGAACTGTAATTTCTTCATGCCCATAGTATAAATAAATAAAATTCATCGTCTCATCATTTCTGTAATTCAAAAAGACGAGAAAGACTTACAATTCTTCATCCCTTTGCTACAATAATTTTAGAGAAAAGAACAGAAGTGTATGTCGTTCCATTTTAATTAACAAGTTTTTTTTTTTTTTCAGGTTTCCATACTGTGGCCCACAGTTTCTTGTCCACCACTGTCTCAAAGTTGCAGACTGGCTGACTGGCTGCAGACGTGCTGGTTGGTCACAATGCCCAATCTTCGACCGGAAGACAAGTAAAGAAGAAACCAACTTTTAAAGAGTCGGGATGTTGCGTGTTTCAACTACGATTCTGCCAATTTTCGAAACAGAAACCTGCACCAACTTCTTTTTGCTGTATAATCTGCATTGGGGACCTTCTTGTCTAATGATGTCTCTTTTATAGATCGAAATGTTTAGAGAGTTTTCGTGAAGAAATGGATGTGTGAAGATCTGAAGTATTGAACAAGAAAAAGGAGAGAGAGAGAGAGAGAGAGACAAAAACATAGAAGTCGACCTGGATAACGTAGCCTTCTGTGCTCGAGGTTGCGGGTTCGATCCCGGACCAGATCGATGGCATTTAAGTGTGCTTAAATGCGACAGGCTCATGTCAGTAGATTTACTGGCATATAAAAACTTCTGTGGGACAAAATTCCGGCACACCGGAGACGCTGATATAACCTCGGCAGTTGTGAGCGTCGTATTTTAAACATAGAAAATAAGGAAAAGATAGATATTTATAAAAAATTGGAAGAAATACAATTAAAAAAATTAATAAAACGGAAAGTAAAAAGAGGAAAATATTATTTAAAAAAAGAAAGAAGAAAATTACGAAAATAAAATAAACTAAGAATGAGGTAAACAGAAAAAAGAAATGAAGAATGAATAAGAAGGAAAAGTGGGCAGAAAGCAAGTAGAGATATAAATAGGGAAGGAAAATAAAGATAAACATAGGAAGAAATAAAAAAAGACATGAGAAGGAAAAGAAAGCAAGGAATTAAAAATAATGGAAGAGGCATTTAAAAAGAATAAAAAATAACAGAAAGTAGTAGTAGTAGTAGTAGTAGTAGTAGTAGTAGTAGTAGTAGTAGTAGTAGTATTAATAGAGTAGTGATAGAATAATAGAGTACTAATAAGTAAGAGTAGTAGAACAGTACTAGAAAGGTAGTAGTAGTAGTAGTAGTAGTAGTAGTAGTAGTAGTAGTAGTAGTAGTAGTAGTAGTAGTAGTAGTAGTAGTAGAGTAGTAGTAGTAGTAGTAGAACAGTAATAAAGTACTAATGAGTAGTAGCAGTATTAAGAGAAGAACAATAGAGTAATGATAGAGAAGTGGTAGTGATGGTAGTAGAATAGTAATAGACATTAGCAGAGTACTAATAGATTAGTAGCAACAGTAGTATACTAGTATTAGAATAGTAGTAGAGTAGTAGCAACAGAACAGTAGTAGAGTACTAATAAAGTAGTAAGAGTAGTAGAATAGTAGTAGTATAGGGTAATAATAGAGCGCAATAGCAGTGGTAGTAGAGTAGTAGTAGAATGGTAATAGATGAATTGTAGTAGAAGAGTATTATAGAGTAGTAGTAATATTAGTAGAGTAGTAGTAGAATAATAATAGAGAAGTGGTAGTGGTAGTAATTAGTAGAACAGTAATAAATATTAGTAGAGTACCAATAGATTAGTAGTAGTAGTATAGTAGTAGTAGTAATAGAACAGTAGTAACAATAGAATAGTAGTACACTATTAATAATACAATAAGAGTGGTAGTAGTATAGAGTTATAATAGAGCAGTAGTAGCAAAGTAGTAGTAGAATGGTAATTGAATAGTAGTGAATAGTAATAGAGTATTATACAGTAGTAGCAGTATTAGTAGAGTAGTAGTAGAACAATAATGGAGAAGTAGTAGCGGTAGTAGTAGAATTAGTAATAAATATTAGTAGAGTAGAATAGTAGCATCAGTAGTAGAATAGTAGTAGATTAATAACAGAATAGTAGTAGTAGAGTACTAATAGAGGAGTAGCAGTAGAGAAACAATAGAACACTAGTGGTAGAAGCAGAATAGCTGTAGAGCAGTAATAGTAGTAGTAAAATAGCAGTAGAGTAGTAATACAAGAGTAGTAGTAGTAATGTAGGATTAGAGTAGTAATAGAAGAGTAGTAATAGAGTAGTAATAAAGGAGTAGCAGTAGAGCAGTAACAGTAATAGAGGTGTAATAGTAGAATAGTAGTAGCGTGGCAATAATAGTAGTAGTAGAACAGTAATAGAGTAGTAGTAGCAGTAGTAGAGTAGTAAAGTAATAGAAAATAATAATTGTAATATATTATTTATAGACTAGTAGAATAGTAATGGACGAGTAGCATTAGTAGAGTAGTAATAAAAAGTGGTAGCAAAATAGTAATAGCGTAATAATAGTGGTATAGTAGTAATAGAGGAACAGTTGTAGAATAGGAATAGAGGAGCAATAGTAATACTAGAGTAGTATGTACCAGTAGTAACAGGGTAGTAGGTAAATAGTAAAAATAGTAATAGATTAGTAGTAGAGTAGTAATAGAATAGTAGATTAATAATAGAGTAGTAGTAGAACAGTAATAGAGTAGTAATAGTAGAATACTAATAATTTCTATTAGTGTTAGTGGAATAGTAATAGAGCAGTAGCAGCAGCATATTTAACGACTCTTTAAACTGCAAAGACTATTCAGTGTCCAAATTCAAAGTGGGTTAGAAATGGCCGAATTTGACTGGGGTCATCTAGCTGCAACAGGGATTTATACGTGCGATAAAGGTGCAAGAACCTTACAGAATTATTTTTTTTCCACAAGAAGTTATGCTAAATTTACTCCCTTTTAAAATCCATCATCATAGGTGAGTTTGAACCCTCAACCTCAGATCACACGGTCAGCATGGTAGCGGCGAGACCAAAGCCGCCTTGTAGATCAGGTGACAGAGCATTGACTTACAATGACTGCAGTGACTGCAGAGTCGTGTGTGTAGTAGACAAAGTCTAGCTTTCAGATAGTTTTTTTTCTCTGTGATCTCCTTTTCTCTCCAGCATTCTACCATCACTCTCCGCTTTAGTATTCATTATCATTTCAAACGTTTGGTAGGCGTTCATTAACAGGAACAGAATCGTTCGGCGCGTTCTTTACACTATTTTAAATTAACCGTCGCCCACTTGGCCGTATCGCCTCTGCCACATGACCGGATTGCGTCCAAAATTGTGGCCAGAGAAATTTAAATTTAAATTATGGTTTATTTAACGACGCTAGCAACTGCAGAGGTTATATCAGCGTCGCTGATGTGCCGGAATTTTGTCCCGCAGGAGTTCTTTTACATGCCAGTAAATGTACTGGCACAGAAGGCCAGCGCTATACTGACTACGGTACCTAGGCCGACTGGCCAGAGAATTCTTGACGGATCCGTATAGGCTATAATCAAAATAAAGAAGGCCATGGCAATATATCGATTGCAAGGCCTCCTATCGTGATAATATTGAAAGTATAAAAGAAATGGATGACTCGAAGATTATTTTCTTAGTCCAAGAGTATGATCACAAACAACATAGAGGCTGAAGAGCTATACAATTTGTCAAATAGGGTTTATAGCAACGTTTCACGCAAAAAGGATATAGGAATGAGATAGAGAAAATCATGCATAAACCAAGTCGTGTATTCTTCATAGTTTATTTAAGTTACAGAACTGTTCATTTTATTTCCAGATTCAGTCCACAACACTACAAGAAATAATGCGCTATAACGGTAAATAACAACACTATTAGATGATCTATTCGGAAAGGAGAATGTTATGTTTTATTTAACGACGCTCGCAACTGTCGAGGTTATATCAGCGTCGCCGGTGTGTCGGAATTTTGTCCCCAGGAGTTCTTTTACATGCCAGTAAATCTACTGATATGAGCCTGTCGCATTTAAGCACACTTTAATACCATTTAATACCGGGATCGAACCCGCAACCTCGGGCATAGAAGACTAGCGCTATACCAACTGCGCCAACCAGGCCGACTCAATTTGGAAATGCAGACAAGTAAGTGATGCTATAATAAAAATCCGAATTTGCCTAACGAATCCTTTCCTGTCAGAGGACGCTGACATGTATTCACCGAAAACCGTGCGGGATGATGTAATATTATGAGTGGCGCACAGATGTCATGAATCTCAGGAGGCATAGTATGTTTTCGGGGGAGGGAAAGAGACTCCACACTATGAGGTGAAGGCTGTAGAGATATAGCGCCACATAGCTTAGTCGCGATATTTACAAAAGCGCAACCGTTCACATTTCAAATATCATCCCTAGTATAGGAGCGGTAAAGCACAATAAGCCCACTGGGGGCTGCAGTTAGCCTTCTGACCCCTTTCCCGTATCAAAGGATAGAACCGCAAGACCACAGAGGACGAATTTTATCTCAAAATACTGCGTACATAAGTTCCTCTAAGCTCAACGCAGTAAATACAATAAATAATCAAACGCGAATTGTAAATCAACGCAGTATATAAGCCTACATTTATAACAAAAGATAAGAGTTTACATACATACAGTAAAAACATCAGGTAGTAAAGTGTAAAGTTGAGAGGTCTTCAAATTTACAATCTTGAAAGTTGAGATGGTAAAGTAATCAGAGTTTACTGGTGCAAGTGGATTTAATAGCCGATAAGAACTAACCACGCTGGTTCTCTGAGGCATCGTCAGATAAGTACGGACCTGTGTTTTCCACGCCGTGCACACGAATAACCCCTTCAACTCACTTATAAAAACTATTTTTCATTATAAGTCGTTAGTGCTGTGTTTCGTAGGTCGCATGGCTTTTTAAAACTGCTATTAATCACGGACAGGGGTCAGCGTGGGTTTATTGCCTTTCCTCGGGCATTAATTAGGATGGCCTTTCTAAAAATATCGTACTTCGCTCGGTCCTCTGCAGGAACAACATAAAACACAAGCTGCAACACAATTCGCTGCAGGCTAGTGTAGGAGAAAGCCATGGAGATTCAATTGTAGAGAAAAGTATGTAAGTTTGGTTAAATCAGTTTCTTTCTCGGTGTTGTTTTAGTCTGTTACTTTTAAAATTTATTTTTATCGTTTTATTTCACTATTATTATTATTATTATTATTATTATTATTATTATTATTATTATTACCATGTCATATCGACAAAATACTGAACTAAATGTCTTACGTCATTCTTGATAATCACAGAGCGCATGTAACATCAGACATGCCAACCTAGGAGAGATGAATGCTAGAGATGGGAATGTAATAGGGAATATTCTTTTCAATAATATTAATAATAATTTATTATTATTATTTATTTAATTTATGTATGTAGCCTATTTATTTATTTATTTATTTATTTATTTATTTATTTATTTATTTATTTATTTATTTATTTAATGTGCTGTACAACAGCCAGTGGCCAATTACAGTTCTGCACAAAGACAATGTAACAAAAACATTAGCAATGATATAAATTACAATAAAAGTACAATGGAATAATTAAAATAATGACAATTAGATAAAATGAAAATTGCAAATGAAAGAATGGAATCATATAACTAGTATTACAAAGATATACAAGATGACGAGAATATTATATTACAAATCTAAACAAAAGGCATAAAATAATAACTGACATAACACTCAAAAAGTGGCTTCTATATACATATTAAATGGATCCAGATCAATCCACCGCAAGTTAGCATTATTATTATTATTATTATTATTATTATTATTATTATTATTATTATTATTATTTGTTGGTTGGAAGGCTGGAGGGAAAAGACCTTTGGGGAGGCCGAGACGTAGGTGGGAGTATAATATTAAAGTGGATTTGAGGGAGGTGGGATATGATTGTAGAGACTGGGTTAATCTTGCTCAGAATAGGGACCGATGGCGGGCTTATGTGAGGGTGGCAATGAACCTTCGGTTCCTTAAAAGCCATTTGTAAGTAAGTACTGTATTATTATTATTATTATTATTATTATTATTATTATTATTATTATTATTATTATTATTATTATTATTATTATTATGGAACAAACGCATAACTTTCCCGAACATTATCGTGTCAAATGCGGGAAGGCGGAAGTCGTGAAATAATTCCTGCTGACTACCACATTATGCAGGAAAGTTGATAGGTTTATAATTTAAACACAGACTGATGATAACAAACCTATAGCATCGACCTGCATCCGATATGGCTTGTCTTTTGGTAGCACAATTTGTTCAATTTTGTCCGCTTTAGTTCCGTCCACACTCATTTAACTTCATATTTCGGTATTCCTTATTGTATACGTCGTGACTTTCTCGCTGGAATTTTCCAAAAATCCGTTTCAATTGCGGTTAACATGTGCATGTGTCTCTTATTCGTCGTTTATACATCAGTATCACTTACCTATATTGATATACAAATCAACATCTTTGTTACATTAATCACATACTGTATCTATTACACTACACACGATAGAGTTTGGCAAGAGGCATTCCGCTTGTCCCTGGACCAATATTTTCCGCATATCGTCGACGTGACCGGGCAGATGCTGATGAATATGGCAATGGACTAGAGAGATATTGACGTAATGTTGTCGATGTCTATATTAGGGAAACTAAAAACTCCTAGAAAAATCTCAACTGCAATCTTGTCTGCATTTTTATTATAAACACGAATTCGGACCGCCTGTGTAACAGGATGATAATCTAGACCACGTAATAGAGGTTCAAATACAGTTTACAAAGCCCCATCATCAACGCTAGACTTAACTGGACTGAACTGGCTGGACCTGGGTGAACTGGAACAGTCAGGGCTGAATCAAATGAACTGCTGAAGTCTGATCTTGAATGAAATGAACTGTGCAGCTCTGAACTTGAATCATATGAACTATGCAAAGCTAGACTTGAATCAAATGAACTGCTCAAGTCTGATCTTGAATGAAATGAACTGTGCAGCTCTGAACTTGAATCATATGAACTATGCAAAGCTAGACTTGAATCAAATGAACTGCTCAAGTCTGATCTTGAATGAAATGAACTGTGCAGCTCTGAACTTGAATCAAATGAACTGTGCAAAGCTGGACTTGAATGAAATGAACTGCTCAAGTCTGATCTTGAATGAAATGAGCTGTGCAGCTCTGGATTTGAATCAAATGAACTATGCAAAGCTGGATTTGAATCAAATGAACTGCTCAAGTCTGATCTTGAATGAAATCAACTGTGCAGCTTTGGATTTGAATCAAATGAACTATGCAGAGCTGGACTTGAATAAAATGAACTGCTCAAGTCTGATCTTGAATGAAATGAACTGTGCAGCTCTAGACTTGAATCAAATGAACTGCGCAGAGCTGGACTTGAATCAAATGAACTGCGCAAGTATGGTCTTGAATGGAATGAACTGTGCAGGCCTGGATTTTAATCAAATGAACTGTGCTGAGCTGGGCTTGAATCAAATGAACTGCTCAAGTTTGATCTTGAATGAAATGAATTGTGCAGCTCTGGACTTGAATCAAATGAACTGCGCAAGTCTGGTCTTGAATGGAATGAACTGTGTAGGCCTGAATTTTAATCAAATGAACTGTGCAGAGCTGAGCTTGAATCAAATGAACTGCTTAAGTTTGATCTTGAATGGAATGAACTGTGCAGCTCTGGACTTGAATCAAATGGACTGTGCAGAGCTGGACTTGAATCAAATGAACTGCGCAAGTCTGGTATTGAATGGAATGAACTGTGCAGCTCTGGACTTGAATCAAATGAACTGCACAAGTCTCGTCTTGAATGGAATGAACTGTGCAGCTCTGGACTTGAATCAAATGAACTACGCAGAGCTGGACTTGAATCAAATGAACTGCTCAAGTTTGATTTTGAATGAAATGAACTGCGCAAGTCTGGTCTTGAATGGAATGAACTGTGCAGCTCTGGACTTGAATCAAATGAACTGTGCAAGTCTGGTCTTGAATGGAATTAACTGTGCAGGCCTGAATTTTAATCAAATGAACTGTGCAGAGCTGGGCTTGAATCAAATGAACTGTTCGAGGCTGAACTTCAATGGAATGAACTTCGCAGGTCGTCTTGAATCAAGTGAACTGGGCAGAGCTGGATTCGAATGAAAAAAGTACTCAGGATTGGACCTCAGTAAATTGAACTTGGCCGGGCAGAACTACAGTAAATTGAAGTAAACTCAACTTAGCCGGGCAGGACTGAACTAAAGTGAACTGGGATAGGAAGGACTGGGTGGACTGGACTGAACTGATCGAGGTAGGACCAGACTGGACTAAACTGAACTAGATCAAGACAATACTTGACTGGACGAAATTTAATTGGACTGAACTACACTGTGTCGGACAAAACTAAACTGATCTGGGCTGACTGAACTAGGACCTCAATATTGAATGATTGAGCCAGAATAATAATTAAAATGTGGAAACTTTTCTATCGTATCCACACCCCCACACTAGACTCTCTCGTCGTGGGGAGTGCCTCAGCGGATGACGTGGGTTGATTGATAACGGTGGGGTCGCTCTCGAACGAGCAGCCCTGATTATGAGCTGTGCCGCACGTCCTGGAATCCGAGGCACGGGCCCCTTCATAAGCGACGTGTTCTCCTTTATTAAAAAGGGGAGACATCCAAGGAACGCGCCAAGGCGGCAGCGCCCACACGGCGGCCCATTTATTTGTTTGAGGAGTAAGTGTCCACTTGCGATCCCGACGCTACTGTCACTCGCTCGGGGCACCCATCCGTTTAACAATTCTTCTAGTAAACCACACTCTTCCAAGTCCTTCCAGTCCAATATATTTAATAATTATTTATTTAGAGTATATTTTCAACTTCAGAGCCCTTTTTAACTTCACAAAATTATATGTTCAAAATGTGGTTCAGTTTTTACTAGACAGTAATGCAGCCTATTCCGGAACTCCTCTACATAGCATTGACATAATGTAATATTATTTTTTGTGGGGGGGGCGGGAGGTTAGGATTTATTTATTTTTATTATTAATTTAAGTGTATTAATATAAGTAAAGTTAATAGAAGATTGGAACTACTAGATAAAATTATTCAAAATAATTTTTTTTTCCTCTCTGTTATTTATACTGGCTTTAACATCTTTGCTCATATCGCGAGTTAATCTTTTGCGTGAAATCCGAAGGCCTGTGAACTATTGTTGAGACTGGTTCTATTGTTGTGAACTAGATGGCGACTGTATATGTATTACTGATTTGTTATGAATATGATTTCGATGATGAACGAGGCCGGTGATATTCACGGATGTTGTGGCCCGAATTTCCTGACATTTGCCTTACAGTTGAGGGAAAACCCTGAAAAATCTCAACCAGGAAACTCAACCCGACCGGGAATCGAACCCGGGCCCTCAGCATAAGGGACCAGCATGCTGACCCCTATATCACAGAGGTGGTCAAGAATATTTTTATATTCCACAAATAATACCTTTAAGATGCTTAATACTTTATTTTAGCTTCTTGGGAAATTTATAATTCAATTTTATTTTTAACAGTAATACAGGCGTACATCTTTTTGGTTTCAGTTAAAAATAAGGATAATAGCTATTATTATCTAAATATCAGGTCAAAACTGATTGCAATTATTTGCTTCTTACATAAGATAGATTGAATAATCAGTACCTACTTTTTCAATGCAACCCATTAACTACTATTCTAGAAAACCATACATAAATAACGTAAATCCAAACTTCGGCTTTTATTATCCTTTATCCTGTTTTAAATTTTTAAAGAATAGATTTATAATACACAATTACTTAATAAATGTTTGTGTTACTACCTGGAATAATCTGTAATCAACAACAATGCAGTCTCTGTAGATTTATTTTCAATAATACCACCAATCCAGGTTGCCTGATGACGATAGAAAACAAAAGAAATGAGAACAAATGGATCAGACGTATAAACAATTAAATAGCTAACCTTTAAAATTTAAACATTATAATAATTTTAGGGACGCCATTTGAAATTTAAAAGGAACGATGAGGGTATGAAACCTAAAATGTAATTTACATTGATTTTAAAACTTCTTCCTTAATATCTAAATTGATTTGGTTTTTGCATAATTTAAATAAATCATCATTTTTGGATTGGGAAATTTTGAAATGAAAGTTCTGTATACAAACGTAAAGAGGATTAGAGGTGAGTGTAAACCTTGCGAATGTGTTTTCGGACGAGTCAAGCCGTATTCAAACGGTCACCAGATATTACTAATAATTCTCGAATGGGAACGGGTTTCGATAACTCCTGCAAGACGGAATACGCGAGCACAAACAAGATATAGGCCTAAATCGAGCTCAGCCTAGCTGGGTGGGGTATACGCAGCTATTTCCGAGATTGACTGTGACAAACTAAACGTCATGCTCGAATCCAGTCATCGGCTGCTTCGTGCGGGTACCAGCCAAGCAAAGTCCCATTTAGACTAGAGCAATAGTCGACAAAGCTTACGTCATATAAATACAGCCCGCAATACACAGTAAAGGGGAAGGTAAGAAGGGGAGGGAGATCATGCCTTACCCCTCCGCCCTGCTTGTATATTAAGGGGTTGACTCGCGAGTCACGAAATGCCGACTATTGGACTAGCGGTTTTGTTGAAGGAACACCATATTCACCTATAATGTCATGTTATGTTGGCCTTCAACTCAGTTTGAAACCAGTGAACAGTTCTGATCATATTTCAAGAGACTAATGGTGGGTTGCAAGGACACATTTATTCCTTCGTTAGCCGCTAATTGTCCAATAAGCTCGAAAGACGCGTTGCAAAAAACATCTTTACTGTTAAAGGTCAGTTAAAGGATTTACTGATTTAGAGATCTGATTCCCCTCCTATAATAATATTTATCCCTCCGTTAGACAGCAATCTTAGGTACATTTTGTGTGTTGTCGAGTAGATGATCTATTTTGATGTATCATATCATCTGTAACGCAATGGAGGGGAAAAGGAACTGGCCAGCTACTCCATTATCTCCTGACAGTTTCCTCATAAGCGGTGCCTTCTTGGTATCACTTGTGAGGTTCAGCGCTGTCTTCGGACAGTTGACTAAACAACATCTGTACAATATTTTCTGAAAATATTCGTTTCATATTGAAATATATTCGGTGTTGTCTTTCTTAGTCCAAAGATAACTAAGTTACAATTCAAATTTTACGTGACATCATAATAGTCTCAAATTATCTGGTGATATCTTTATTAATTTGAAGACAAGACGGCTTGATTCAAAATGTACATAATCTTCTTATAGTCTTAGTTTCATATTAAATACCCGCTGATGCCTTTAGCTCAACGAAAACGAACTTTCATTCAAAATGTGTGTGCATTTGTGAAATACTTTATTTTAAAAGACGGAAAAGCCATTTTATGCCACCACGCAATTTTCCCGGATTGTATTAAAGCGACTTCCCGTGTTCTCTTCAGACGTTGTGAAACCAAACGCCGATTCAATATTTGCATTATTATAGAGGACTATGACGCACATACATTTACGTCACCTGCATTGTTGTCAGTAACGTGGTTAAAGGCCAGTGAATCGGTCCACTGAACGCACCCTCCGCAGCTATTGTAATGCCGGGACAGCTAATATTGCAACATCTCTTATTGTCTTTCCCTTTCTTCACACTGGCGACTTCCTGCCGTAGTTCATGATGGACGAGACGTCAAAACTCATCCTTCAAAACCAGAACATTGAGTTCTAAGTATGCTTTGCGTAAGAGAGATTTATTTCAACGCAGTGAATTGTGTATAGTCGCTTTCAGAAGAGTCTCGAATTCATGAACAGTTTCCTATTACATGCTAGTAATTGCGAATCAAAAAACAGCTAATAGTGAGCAACCATAGCAGAAGTAAGAGTACACGTACATAAAGGACCTTGAATTCATAGAGAATTAAAATCATCTGCTGGATCCAGTCTATGTACATCACGATCAAAATTTTGAAAGGACTGCTTACACGTATTATTCCATAAATGTACATTGATGTATTAAGTAGGCCTACTCATTTAAACACGATTTCAGAAATATAAAATAGGATCTTGGAGTATTCTTTGACGGTGAACTTCACTTTCTCTAGCATGTAGAATTCATATATAACCATGTAATTAGAATATTGGTTCTAATATATTCTTTATCTGCGAGAAAATTCTCTTTTAATAAGGCCTACAGTACTTTGCATTAGTGAGATCGAAACTCGAATAATATGTTTACGTAATGTAGAATTGTTACTATTTTGAAATGTCATATTTTATATGCCAGCTGTCAAGATCTTGATGCCCTGTTTTTACTCAAGGTCCTTCCTTAAAGGTAATATAATCTGAAACTGTTCCATAAACAATACTAGCTTTTGTGTTGCAAATGAAAATTTTTTTCTACAATATAATTCAATATCTCTTTCTCCAATTTCCAGTTGTATTAATGTTACTCATTTTTATGAATATTAGTAACTAAATACTTAATAAATTAAATTTAAAAGTATTATTATTATTATTTTATTATTATTATTATTATTATTATTATTATTATTATTATTATTATTATTACTACTACTACTACTACTACTACTGCTGCTGCTGATCTACAAGATATGGATTCATAATTATTGATCCCATTGTGCGTTTCAAAACGAATGAGGAACAGCCAGCAGAAGTGGATAAGGAAAAAAAGAATATCTACAATCCTACAATACCCTATTACTTCCAAAAGTACCAGCTAAAAGAGCTTGAAGTAATAGGACTTCTGATTGGAGCAAGTGGTACCGCTACTCTCTCCATGAAAGATGTGTTTAAGAGGCTTGGAATACCTACATCTATTATTCCGGTTGTAACCTTAACTGCATTGAAAGGATCAATTGCTCTCCTGAAGCATCACCTATATTCGAGATGAAACCAAGTTCATTAGCTTTCTTTACTTACCTCTCTAAAACTAGGTATATTTCCACTAATCTCAAAATGTATTTGCAGCTATGTACTTGTAGGAGTTTCATTGTCAAAACAAAATTAATGGTTCAATGAACTTGTAAACATTTATGTGGTTAAGTACTCTTTGTCCCTTGTGGCAGCTCACGAATGGTGAGAAGATTTCTAAATTAAATTAAATATAGTCATCATTGTGTTAACCTATCATTCGCTAATTGCTGTAAGTTGGAACATTTATAATAATGACTACATAAACAAATAAATTAGAAATTATTATCACCATCATCATTATTCTATTATTACTATTATTATTATTATTATTATTATTATTATTATTATTATTATTATTATTTTTGTTGTTGCAGAAGCAGCAGTAGCAGCATTTTCAATATCAATATTATAATACTGTATTAATCTAGCCAACATTATACTATGTTGTCTTTGGTTCATCGCTGAAAGTTAAAATATTTACATTAATAACTAAGTAAACAAATAATTGAAATAAAAATTATTATTAATAAATAGATCTAATGTATTGTTATAGTCAACATTGTGCTAATCCATCATTGGCTATTCGTTGTTTAGAACATTTATATTAATAACTAAATAAATAAATAAATAAATAAATTGAACAATTATTATTAGGCCTATTATTATTATTATTATTATTATTATTGTTATTATTATTAATTGTATATTGTTCCTGTATTTCTGCCATTTTTATTTTTGTTACTGTTCTAATACTGGTTGAGTGGAAGAGAAGGCTTTATGGTCTTAACTCTGCCAGTACAAATAAATAAATAAATAAATAAATAAATAAATAAATAAATAAATAAATAAATAAATAAATAAATAAATAAATAAATAAATAAACAGCCATGATTGGTTGAAATACGTCCTTTCGTACCGTTTTATTGGTCAAAATAGTATGATGTAGTAAAAGTGTAATAGTCAGTTAAATATCATGATAAAATCCTGTATAGAATCTCAATTTTTTCTTGCAACTTGTAATATTCTTAAACTTTTCCCGCATAAATCACGCACCCCGAATTTAGAACACAAAAGTATAGTAAAAATTGCGTGAATTACATAAGTAAATAGGGTATTATGTGATCAAGTGCCTCTCGTATACGACGAAATACTGACCTAACGTCTTATGTCATTCTTGACAATGTCAGAGCGAGATCTGCCAATCTACAAAAAATGAAATGCTGGAAATGGGAAATTAATAGAGAATATCCTTTTCCATAATAATAATAATAATAATAATAATAATAATAATAATTTTTAGTTAGTTATTTAACGACGATGTATCAACTACTGCATAATTTACCGTCAATGAACTTGGTGATAACGAGACGATATTTGACGAGATGAGGCCGAAGATTTTCCATAGATTATCTGACATTTACCTGACGGTTGGCGAAAACATCGGAAAAAATCAAATCAAGTAATTAGCCCAAACGGGAATCGAACCCATATCCAAGCACAGTTCAGGATCAGAAGGCAAGCGCCTCTGCCGACTGAGTTACGGCGGAGGATAATAATAATAATAATAATAATAATAATAATAATAATAATAATAATATTCGTAGAAAGAAAACATAATATTAAAAATGAAAGTTATGCGATCACCTCTATTTCCTGAAGATTTTCGTGTCAATGCGGGAGAGCGGTAGTCTTGAGGTAATTGCGAGTGACTCGTGCATTATGCACTTAAGTTAGTAGGTCTGTAATTTAATCACAAACTGACGACTAATAACAATAAACTTATAGCATCGACTTGCATACGATACGGTTTGCCCCTTGGCCTCATTGATAGAAACTGATACGAATTTTTATATTTAAAAAAATACAAATAAGAAGGCTGCAGCAATATTGGTAAGCAGTCAATAATCACAAACGAAACCAGACAATAATGCCTACCTTCGCTATTCCTTTTTACTTTCTCGTTACAGAAGCATTTTGATACTCAAATAAACCGATTTCGAGATATTTCCTTAAACACACATTTCAGTATCCTTCTTGTCAGAAAAGAGTTTTGAAAAGCCGTCTGTCAGTGCGATCGTTCGACCGTCCGTGTACAGTGATTTTTATGAACTATCAGATTGATTTTGTTCTTATTCACTATCTATCACTCATTTTATACTAAAACAATTGAAGGGCTCCTTGCAAAAACGAAATACCTCCACTTTTACAAAGTTATGGAAAACTACAACAAAAAACTTCTAAAATTAAAATTTAACTGAGCTCCTTTCCTTTTTCAGAGTATGTTCTAGGTACCTAGGAGTTTCATTTTATCACTCAATCATTTATTATAATCAGCAATTTGGGGGGGTAAAATATAAGCAAATAATGGAGCTACCCTATTCTTGCAATAAAATTGGATATAATTAGCCAAGTTTTGCACTGAACACACATTAATTTCAGGGAATTGTTCTTTGAAACAAAAAGGTTTAATAAAATTTTGCTCATTTTTGCTTCCTTTTCGAAAAAAGGTGTAAATTGTAGCCTACCATTATTCTCAGCATGACAAAGGAAATGAAGTAGTTACGAAAATCGTAAAATGTAGCCTATAATGAAAGTACCTACATCATAATATTAGGGGAGAGTATCCATCGATGAACCGTTGCTTTCAATGGACCGTTGCCATATTCTTGGTCATATTGACTGCTTATGCGTGAAACGTCATCTCAAGACTTCCCCCTCATGTATGTCACTCCTGAGTTGTCTTCGGTGACGGCAGCAAACACGTGGGCTGAACAAGAAGCTCAGGTATGTTTTTGTTATTTTTACTATAATTTTAAGTACAGAGCACATTAGCTTAATGACATTAAGTTATGAAATAAGCTAGAAATAGTGTTCTGTCTACTTCCTTTTTAGTTGTATATTCATAAATTTTGTATAACCTCTTCAGCGCTCCTGAAGTGTGATTAGAAAATGGAGAAGTCGCTATGGATGGACCAGCTGGAGTTCCCATGAATGGACTGCGTTTTAAAACGGGTCATTCATGGAAACCAATTTTCTTCAGGAAGCAATCAAGATCAAGACTCCTGGTTTTGTTTCATGTATGAAGAAACCATCGAGGAAAATATGATTCAGTGTATGTCTTCCAGGAAATGGGTAGCCTACATGAAGCTTGTGCAAATGTTAGGCGGAGTCAAAAGAAATATTTTGTGTGGCATGTGTGTCTTGAAAAGGGAGACTGTTTTATCTACAGTATAAGAATAATCTCAGACTCCAGAAAATAATTACATGTGTACAATCACATCATTATGTTGCTGTCATGTAATTTAAAGTTGTATGCTAACATTTTTTGACTACAGTATTAGCTAATTTGAAATAGCCTAAAACTTTAAAACATTGAAGTGACAAGGACTATGTTTTTCATGATTTTCAGTTTCAAAATACGATTACAATTGAATTAAAAGTAACTTCAACATCCATTAATCGAATATATGTTTCTTCATTCATTTTATGACATTATTTTGATATATTTTTAAGACTTTCCTTTTGGTCCATTCATGGGAACATGGTGGTCCATTCATACAACCCTGTCGTCTTCATTGAACCAATAGCCGAATTTTAAATGAGCTAATCTTTAAACAGATATAAATAGGATGTAGCCTTGAAACTTCATTTTATCATTCCTTATTAGTAATGTAATTGTTCAAGCCTATGAACGGAATTTTAAGGCATTGCCTTTTTTAAAAAAAATAATCAATCGTTAGCTGGTCCATTGATGGCTACTTTCCTCTATATCGAATTCAAGACAATAATTTTTAACGCCTGGATTTCTTCACGCGCCTTGTTATGAGAAGCTAAGGCAATATAAGTTTTTTATCACTATGAAAAAGATGTTCCTTATTCATAACATATTCAGGCTCATGACATAAAACGCATTCCGCTGAAGGCAAGACGGAAAGCCGATATAAGTGGCAGCCAGACAATCGTGACCGTGGACGTCCGGAACATTGCCACAGCATTCATTTTTGGTTAATCTGCTACAGAAAAATTACTATTAAAATCTCTCAAAATTTTCTTTCACACGCAGCTTCAATATTGTGAAAAGATTCCTCTCTAAATTATAATTATTAATATGCTGTTATGCGAGCAAGGAATCTACAATTTCTTGAATGATTGTACCCCTCTTTACCAGAATGTCTGTTTTTCATTTCCAAAACTAGCAGCAGCAGCAGCAGCAGCAGCAGTAGTAGTAGTAGTAGTAGTAGTAGTAGTAGTAGTAGTAGTAGTAGTAGTGGTGGTGGTGGTGGTAGTAGTAGTAGTGGTAGTAGTAGTAGCAATAATAGTAGTAGTGGTGGCAGCAGTAGTAGTACTGGTGCTAGTAGTAGCAATAGTAGTAGTAGTAATAGTAGTAGTAGTGGTGGTAGTAGTAGTGGTAGTGGTGGTAGTGGTAGTAGTAGTAGCAATAATAGTAGTAGTAGTAGTGGTGGTAGCAGTAGTAGTAGTGGTGCTAGTAGTAGTAATAGTAGTAGTAGTGGTGGTAGTAGTAGTAATAGTAGTAGTAGGGTAGTGGTAGTAGTTGTAGTAGTAGTGGTAGTAGTAGTAATAATAGTAGTAGTAGTAGTGGTGATAGTAGTAGTATTGGTAGTGGTAGTAGTAGTGGTAGTGGCAGTAGTGGTGGTAGTAGTGGTGGTAGTAGTAGCAGTAGTAGTGGTAGTAGTGGTGGTAGTAGTAGTGGTAGTAGTAGCAGTAGTAGTGGTGGCAGTAGTAGTGGTAGTAGTGGTGGTAGTAGTAGTAGTGGTAGTGGTAGTAGTAGTAGTGGTAGTAATGGTGGTAGCAGTAGTAGTGGTAGTAGTGGTGGTAGTATTAGTAGTGATAGTAGTTGTGATAGTAGTAGTAGTAGTAGTAGTAGTAGCAGTAGTAGTGGTAGTAGTGGTGGTGGTAGTAGTGGTGGTGGTGATGGTGGTGGTAGTAGTAGTAGTAGTAGTAGTAGCAGCAGTAGCAGTAGTAGCAGCAGTAGCAGTAGCAGTAGTACGCCACGGGACGTATAAAAACGTTATCTTCCACAATACACCCATCGTATGCGCCGAAATTCAAGGGCGTTTGTTAGGCGTTGCATGCGTGCAGTTCACCTCAGTCTGTTGTGACCTACTGAAGGGATTACTCTTTCGTGTGTAATGTAGTGCATTCTATTTTATTTTTTTATATATTTTTGCTGTACAGCACTGAAGGAATTATTCATTCATACGTATTGTAGTGCAAGCTATTTTGTTTTTATAATTATTTGAGAACACTGAAGGTATTATTCATTCGTGTGTAGTGTACTGAAAGCTACTATGTTGTTTCTAATTGTTTGAGAATGATGTACCGCATATTACAGCGAGTTTTTATAGTTTTAAGTTATGAAAAAGTGTAAGAAAATATCCGAAAGTCATTTCGAACATTTCACAGAAAAAATTAGTCGAGTATTTCAGAACAATCTTCAGAGATGTCAAAAATGTATTGAAGCAGAAGGAGAATACTTTGTACACCTCTAGTAACACATGTAAGATGCACTTGCATTCATGTTTAAGTTATTTATAGACATTTTCCCCTCTTAGCAAGTTTTAGAAGCTAAAATTTCTATCGTAGAAACGGAGGCCGATTTCACAGTAGCTGTGCGAGGTGTATAACATAAGTGCCGCTGAGGTTGTGGTGTGAGAGAAGCGTCTTTTATAGAGGATCCTGTAGTAGTAGTAGTAGTAGTAGTAGTAGTAGTAGTAGTAGTAGTAGCAGTCGTAGCAGCAGCAGTAGTAGTAGCAGTAGTAAAATAGTAGTAGTAGTAGCAGTAGTAAAATAGTAGTAGTAGTAGCAATAGCAGCGATAGTAGTAATTGCAGCAGCAATAGTAGTAATAATCTAGCAGTAGCAATACTAGAAGTGATGGTAACAGTGGCAGAAGCAATAACAGTAGTAGCAGCTAGAACAATACCAGTGGTAGTAGCAGTAGTAGTAGCAATAGCAGCGATAATAGTAACTGTAGTAGCAATAGTAGTAATTGCAGCAGCAAGACTAGTAATAATCTAGCATTAACAATATTGGAAGTGATGGTAAGCAGTAGCAGCAGCAAAAACAGTAGTAGCAGCTAGAACAATACCAGTGGCAGTAGCAGTATGTATTTTATCTAACGACACCAACTGCAGAGTTCATTAAGCGTCGAAATTCAACGTGGGTGAGAAATTGCTGAATAATTTTACCCTGAACTCTCTAACAGGGACAAGAAGCTTAAATCCACCACAAGAAACTCATAGCTTTACATTCGTCCCAGAAAATGTATTTTTAAGAATTTTACCTACCTCTTAAATCCATCGCTCTCGGTGCGTTTCACCGACGAACCTCGGATCGAACGACCAGCATGTTAAACGCGAGACTATCGAGGACAACCAATAGTGGAATTGGAATTTCAGGAGGAGGTCACTACAACTCAGCACTGTGCCTTTTAAGGTCTATTGCACTAACCCTCAAGTCAGGCGCATTCCCAAACCCACACCGGCTGACTACACTAAGGTTCGCTGCATACCCAGCTTTCGAGCAGGCAACCCTCTCGTCCCTAGGCGTGCCTTTGGATTCTGAAATGAATACGTAAATTGAATTGGAAATATGAAAGTTAATTGTTTTTGATTGGAAATGTGACTGAAAAGTTGAAAAATAAAGTTTTGACGCGTACGTATTAAGTTAATATAGGTTAATGAAATTTTAAACTTACGATGTCAAAGTGAAGAGAAAGGAGACTTTTTGTTGTCAATGTCCAGACACGAACTGATATGGATGCTTTGCTTACAGTATATTTAATGAACTTCAAATGGAGGAGGAGACTAGGATGCGCATTGGCTTGTTGAGAATCACGCGGAATGTAATTATTTAAATTAAAAGTGGGTTATGAATATTAACTATTTGTTCATTTAACAGGATGTACCTTAGTTATGTGCTTGGGCTATGTAAAATTCTATATTTATGCTAGGATTATTCACTCATTTATTTACCTATTTACTTACGTACTTACAATTAAGGCCACGAGGCCTTCTCTTCTACACTACCAGAAGTGAAATACACAATGACAAAAATAGTACCTAATATAATAGTCATACTTAAATACAAAAATCATTTTATGCACATTAACAAGCTTACATAAAAGAAATATTGAATAAATATGATACATAATTAAGTGATTTACAATTCATATCCTAACTCTACTTTATGATAGGCCTAAATGACAATTTATACCAGCGCTGGGCAAGAGAGCGGCTCCGTGTAAACGGCCAGAGCTGCTCTCGCTCCGCAAGGCACTTCAATTCCAAGCCAGAGAAGAACGCTCACGCAGTGGCGGACTCACATTACAGCTACCTTCACTGCATTAATATAACAAGAGCCACGGTTGTTCTATTCATTCAGTCTGTCAGTACATAATAGTTACAGCAATCTATTGTATAGTACAGACTTTATAACACTCTTATTAATTTAATGAAATAAACTTCGCTCTACACACATATACACACAAATCATTATGCTATATGCACAATGCTTTAACAATTACATAATGGTCTTAATAATATAAACATATGTAATAAAGGATTTAAATCAGAAATTTACTGTCCTTGTAAATTTAACGTTATATTATTGGCTAAGCCCACACCGTACATGAGCCTGGCTCTTACGGTAGAAGCTAGAAACACGTTTGTTTTATAAATTTAATTTGTACTCACTAGCTAGCTAGCTAGTTAAATAAATAAAATAAACACAATAACAAAATTAATAATAAATATTCTCTTACACCTTTTTTTGTATGAATAAACTATTGTAACAAAATCGTACTTCTATCAATCTGAAATCAATAAACATTTGCTATTGAAACGAAACTTTTTCAAACTCAATAACCAAAATAACTATGTTGTTGTTTGCCGAGACTTATGAGATTGTTTCATTTGCAGAAGTCGTTTAATGTTTGGAACAAATTAATTAGCCATGCTCAAAATATAATTTAGGTTTTCGTCTGACATAAAGCTTCTCTGGCGGGTGCATCTTCAAAGTTCGCCATCCTACTGCAGAGTCAACCACTGTAATGACAGCGAGTGACGTGCAGTATGCATACGTCACACCGCTCGGGAGAAATGCTCTTTAAAGTAAACAGCGCTCATTTCTCAGAATCACGTAATGTGCCCAGCCCTGATTTATACAAACACACAGAATAACCTATAAAAATCTGCTAACGCGGATTATTGTTCAAGGAGAGAATGATTTGTAAAGCATCATTTGTATTTGTTAATTCATGAGCTTGTTCGATTAAGTGTTGCAAATTTAGATTTTCTTCTATCGTACTTGAAATCGGATGCGTGTTATAAAATTTCTACGGGTCTGGTCGATGTATTAGAGAAATTTTTACATTTTAACATGTATATACATCCGTTTTGAGGGTTTTTATTATCATGTAATTTATTTGGAAAGGTAGGCCCTATTATTTAGTTTATAGTTTGTTTGAAATACGATGTTTATGTTTTGTTTTTTGAAGAAGTTATTCAGTTGGTTGGAAACTTTACCGAAATATGTCACACTGATCCAGATTTTTTCGGTGCAGGGGTTTCTGGTTCAAGTGCAGTGGATTTTTTTCTCAGTAGCTTATTTTTGCGTTTTTTTAAGTTGGAATCTATTGTGTTTGCTGAAACCATTGATTTTAGCCAAATTAATAATGTATTTATATTATTTGTTGTAATTGGTTTTATTTAGTGGCGTTATGAATATACTATCTATTAAGAATCTGAATTTACTGATTTTATTAATTTCAGGTTGTGATTGCGAGTTTTCTAAATATATCGAAGTTTATTTTTGAATGTTTTATAGTAATCTTTAGGTCGAGGAAATTTATGGAGCAGTTATTTCATAATCCAAAGGCATGCACTGTTACAGCTTGCTCCGAAGATCTGGAAGCCTGGTTGACGTCACTTGGAAGGGAAAGAGAACTGAGTGAAAACGATCCGGAATTACGCTCGGGCTTGGGTTCGATTCTCGCTTGGGCTAATTACCTTCTTTGATTTTTCCGAGGTTTTTCCAACAATAAGTCGAATTTCAGGTAATCTATGGCTAATCCTCTACCTCATCTCGCTAAATACCATCACCAACCCCATCGACAAATAGCACAGTAGTTGACACATCGTCGTTAAAAAACATGAAACAAAATTCCTGGCTATGTTAGCCTTTTTTTAAATATTTTATTATGGAAAATGTCCTTTACGATTCCATTAGCATCTTGCCTGTCCCAATTTTTAACAAAAGGCTATTTTTTCAAAAGTTATTAGAGGATATAATGTATATTTTATAGACATCTAGTGATTTTGTAAGTCCATCTTTTTTCTGCTAAGGGAAGGAAAGTACACTAGAACCAAAAGCGTGCAGAGTTATGGGGCCGTATTTATTTGAGACAGCTAACGCCACTGAATCCTCATGACGTAATAGTACTTATCGGAATGTTTATTAAGACGCGCGCAATACCGATCGTATTTTGTCCATTCCGCGCATCGCGACGCCCGCGTGTTAAATGCCGCAGCTCTGGTGCTTCTTGGTATGTCTGGCATTCAGGACGGCGTCTGAGGTGAATTCTTTGCATTGTACAATTCTCAGAGTAAGAGTGCATCATAGTGCTATACTTCTATCTCTTTTAAATTTTAACAGACATTACGAGATGCAAAAAAGATTTTCAAAATTACATCACATTTTCCTGATTAAAACACGACTTTATGCCAAAGGTTCATTTTATTCAGCCTGCAGCTACAGCTTCAAACTATTCCTGGTTGAGTGTTAGAGAAGGCCGTATGGCCTTAACTCTGCCAGATTAAATAAATTATTATTATTATTATTATTATTATTATTATTATGTTAAAAGCTTCATGTTTATAGTATACATAAGTCTTCGATATGCTGTGGCATACGTAGGAAAAGTAGGGCTACTGATATTGTAAAAATGAAGTTTTCGAAATACGTGGTTGGTAGTCCTTCGTACACGTAACAAAATTTGCAACTTCACTATCTGAAATTAATTAATTTCTTTAATTAGTGGCATACTATACAGGGCGAGAGTGAAATAGCCTTGCAGATTTTCAGGCTGTTGTATGTAACAGAAAACTATAAAATCATATTGGTGGAAAGTACATAGTTTTTTTTAACGTTTTTTCCTCAAATGTTTAACAACCTCTTATTCGGTAACTATTGCGAGTGGGATCGTGAGTTTTGTCCACATCGATAGGAAAACTCATAAAGAATAATTTGTTCCTCTGGTGTATTTTAATAGTGTGGACGGTCTTCCACCACCAACACCAACACCACCACCACCACCACCACCACCACCACCACCACCACCACCACCCGAAATCAGGGTTTTCTCTCATAAACCAAGTTGAAACTAATTCAACAAGGCTCCATTAAACCCCGTGCTACCCAGCTTTTTCAATTAAATTATCAAAGTTCAGACTCGGCTGGCACGATCGTCTTCCAATTCAATGAAAGGGATAATGCCGCGCGTCGTTAAGCCCACAACTGCACATTAATTGAGCATGAACAACAAGATGTCTCGAAATGAGGCTTCGTAGCAGGGAACATGCCCGCATTGTCTTCCTCGAACAATACGTCTTGTTAACTTTCAGAGTTGCCCAACGCGAAGACGACATTGACGTAAGAGTATTATTTTATAAGTAAATTACACGAATGATCACGACGTTACTAACGTTACATGAATTTACAGTCTTAAAAAATGCATCAGCAGAACAACAGTTTTAAACAAATGTTTTTAATTGGTTATTTCACGACGCCTTTTCAATTGCTATGGTTATAATAGCGTCTGAATGAGGTGAAGACTATAATCCAAGCGAAATAAGTCCAACGTTCAACGCCGAGAGTTACTCACCATTTGCTCTTATTGGGTTGAGGGAAAACCCCGAAAAAAAAACCTCAACCAGTTACCTTATCCCAACCAATATCTGAACCTACATTACAGATTAGGTACAGTTAACGGACTTATCGTGTCGAGACGAGCAGCCAAGAACAGACAAATGATTGGATATCGCATAGAGTACGTGACAGAAGAAGCAAATAATATACACCGTGTCCCGCTTCGAGGGATCGAGAAATAAGTACTAATTTAAAATAGAAATAATGGTTTGATAACATAGCTTTTTGTATAACTTGATGTAAAAACTCTCCGAGTTTCGGAGAATGGTCAGTGCAATTCAATGTGTGCGCCTCGAGCTACCCTGAAGACATCCAAAAGGTACTCAACCTTCTGCCAAGTGTTCCATAACATTTGTGGAGTGATTAGCACAGCTGCATTTATAATGCGTTGTCTCAGGTTTCCAAAGTGTCAACTGTACACAACATTCGTCATAAAGTCCAAGAAAAAGGACAATGGGCGTCAAGTCGGCTGACCTAGGTGGCAGGCAACGGTTCTCCGTCACCGGCGTGGCTCAGTCGGTTAAGGCGTTTGCCTGCCGGTCTGAAGTTGCGCTCGGGCGCGGGTTCGATCGCCGCTTGGGTCTTTTCCGAGCATTTTCTCAACCCTAAGGTGAATGCCAGATAATCTATGGCGAACTCTCGGCCTCATCTCGCCATATACCATCTCGCTATCACCAATCTCATCGACGCTAAATAACCTAGTAGTTGATACAGCGTCATTAAATAACCAACTAAAACTCACCCCAATTGAAACACTAGACTAGACTAGACTATTACATCCCCAGAAGAAGCATCAGTAATAATATTTAGAGTATTGTCACATCCTAGTTTCTATTAGGTCTACTTTATATTTCTGTAAAAAATATGCAACATTTGGAATTTATGTCTATACAAATGTGAAATATGTATTGATTTTATTGAAAGAAACGTATCGTTGAGTGCATATGAGCCAAGTTTTCTTCACTCCGTATGCAAACAAAGTATGAAACACAGTTTATGGGTGGTTAAGTGACTAAGTTTCACATTAATTCTTACATAAACAAGTCATATAAATTATCGCTAGTTACAACACACAAATTAACTGGCAGTTATCCCAGACGCCGGCTGGGTTTAGAGTATGGACAAACATCAGTGAATTTGCCGCGCCATGTGAAGGGGCTTGTGAAGTCCATCATGCCACCCTAGAAGAGCCATTCGTCCGCACTAGTTTAAAGTTTAAAATCAATACAGCCTCACAATGAATTCTCTACAGAAGCCCAACTCGGCTAAACCAATGTCTTCTCATTTTACATCCGTGCGCCTGTTATTAAATATCGGAAATGCAAGGAATTGATTCCGATTAAATGTATTAAATAAATTATTTTTAAGCATAATACGCGCGGTTGTAAGGTTTAGTCAACGTCCTAGCTAATAGGAAGTGATTACGATGATTCTGATTGGTCAGTTTTTGTGAACATCTCTTCACAAAAACAGAAGTTATTCACAGAGGAAGAATTGATTGTAATTATTATACATTTGACGCCCGCTCTAAATGAAATGTTATGTTTTATTTAACGACGCTCGCAACTGCAGAGGTTATATCAGCGTCGCCGGATGTGCCGGAATTTTGTCCCGCAGGAGTTCTTTTACATGCCAGTAAATCTACTGACATGAGCCTGTCGCATTTAAGCACACTTAAATGCCATCGACCTGGCCCGGGATCGAACCCGCAACCTTGGGCATAGAAGGCCAGCGCTATACCAACTCGCCAACCAGGTCGACGCTTTAAATGATAAAGATCATTAGGAGGTGATATGATGAATTTGAATTGTAATTCTATAGTACTTGATGTCCATTTTAATCTAGATTGTCAGAGATAAAGAGATAGTGCAATTTACTTCATTGTATATTTAATGTCCTCATTAAACTACCGGTATAGGTAACTGCTAACAAATGACGATAAGATAAATATTATTGTAGTCGTACACTGAACGTTCATTTTAAACTACGGAAACCATTAAGAGATGATGAGACGATTAATTTTAGTGTACAGAAACTATTAAGACATAACGAGATGATTGCCCGAATAAAGGAATACAGAATACTCAATTAAAGCTTTAATAACACATGGTTGTGAGAATTGGGCAGCTAATAGATCAGTTAGGAAACAAAATAGAAATAGCTGAAATAAAATTTTTAAGACACTTTACAGGAAATATTCATTCTTTCATTCATTCATATTCATTCATAGTATTCTGACCAAGGGCAAGTCTTTCACTGAAAACCCAGCATTATCCAAACTTTTCTATTTTCCGCCTTCCTCTTAGTCTCCGCAAACGATTCATATATCTTAATGTTGTCTATCATATGATATCTTTCTCTGCCCCGAACTTTTCTTCCGTTCACCATTCCTTCAAGTGCACATTTCAGTAGGCAGTTTCTTCTTAGCCAGTAGCCCAGCGAATTTAATTTCCTCTTTCTGAACAGTTTCAGCATCATTATTTCTTCACACACTCCATTTCTCTCCATATCCACATTTCAAATGCTTCTAGTCGTTTGCCTTCACTTCGTCGTAATTCACATGTTTCTACCCATAAGATATCACACTCCACACAAAGCACTTTGCCAGTCTCTTCCTTAGTTATTTTTCCAGACGTCCGCTGAAGATGCTCCTTTTTTTATTAAAAGGTTCCTTTATAATGTCTATCCTCCTTTTGACTTCTTGGCATCCGCTCATGTTGCTATTTAAAGTATAGCCCAAATATTTGAATTTGTCCACTTTTTCCACTGCTTCATTTCAAATCGCAAATTTACCTTCTTTAGTTTTCTTCCGACAACCATAGTCTTCTTCATCTTTGCATTTTCTTCATCTCATACTGCTCACAACATTGTCATTTAGCTCCAGTAGCATGTCGTTAGTATCTTCGTCTCTTCAGTTAACAACTCCATATCATCAGGAAATCGTATGTACTTTATTCCTCTTCACCCCTCCCATGTTCTGAAAATAGTACTTCACTAAATCCTCCCAGTAGATGTTGAATACAATGCATAGACATTTCGTCAGCCCGCGCTACGAGCGTGCTAAACTAGCCCCGGCTATCGACTGATTACTTATACAGGATTCATATCATATCATATCATATCATATCATATCATATCATATCATATCATATCATATCGCTAACACTGGTTTATGAATACGAAAAACGTTAGTTCGCTGATCATTCACCGGAAGCCTGCGCTAAGAATGTCTATGAATATGGCCCTTGGATCAAAAAAGAGATAGGATGATTAGAGAAGAATTAAATGTATTTTCATTAATGTTGTATGATTTAATCGATTAATCGATCAATTAGTTGGGAGGCCGGAGGGAAAAAGACCTTTGGGGAGGCCGAGACGTAGGTGGGAAGATAATATTAAAATGGATTTGAGGGAGGTGGGATATGACGGTAGAGACTGGATTAATCTTGCTCAGGATAGGGACCATTGGAGGGCTTATGTGAGGGCGGCAATGAACCTCCGGGTTTCTTAAAAGCCAGTAAGTAAGTAATCGATCAATTTCTGTTGTAAGATTAATCGATCAAAAATAGTTAATCGAATAATCGAGTCGATTCAAATTAATCGGTTGTGCTTGATATTAATTTTCATTTTGTTAATGCAAAATCAGACTAAAAATTCCTACAATATTCGTCTCTCAGAAATTGCTTACTTCAAAGCACAATAGTGCCGTTATTTTCTAACTGTGTAGCAGGTCTATCTTCTTCTCTTTCTAAAATGTTGTAACCCGATTACAATAGAGGCCATTCTGCTGTTTTAACCGCTGCATTGTTGCAGTTTCTTTACTGAATTTATAGATGAAGCTTGTGTGTTTAGTATGCTAAAGAAAAAAAATCAAATTTCTATGTATGTATTTATTCACACTGCAAATGTAAATACCCGGTGGTAGTGGTAACTAATCACACTCATTAATGACAATTAATAATACATATAATTAAAAATAAATTAATAATACTAATAGTAATTAATACTACTAATAAATGACACTAATAATAATAAAATAATAGTATAATAATATCAATAAGGAGCATCCTAATTAAATGAAGGACGATCACTTAAAACAACATTTAAAGTAAATCTAACTTGTATCTTAACCGGAAGTTTGCATATGTTAATACATCTACAAGTACCTTTCAGCACTACACTCATTTCGCTGTGAACTCACTCAATGCACTGGAACTACGACATACTTCACTGAAACTATTCTGATTTCACTAACAATTCAAAAACACTTCACTGTTCAAATAATTTACACTAACACTATAAACCACGGCCAATGACTCTAGTAAGTGCCACTGCATTGAATTAAAAAAAAAACACTATAAACTATAAAACTCATTGACACACACACTTCACTGACACAACACACTTCTTCACTGATACAACACTTCAAATAACAAAACATCAATTACACCCTTTAAATAGTGTGCATAATATACTACAGTCTATTAGTAAAGTCCTTAAACCTATTTTTAAATACATTTTTGGTTATTGGTAAAGCCTTTTAGTAAGTCTGCATATAAAGCATTCCAGTCCTGATAGTACTATTGAGAAAAGAAAACTTTCCAGTAGAAAAGAAAACTTTCACTGTGAAAAGTGGAAATTCCATTATGTTATATGATAATTTGAGAGGTAAACTCCATGAAACGTATGGATTTAAATTGAACGATCGTGAAAATGTGCTGGACTGAAAAAAAAAGAGTTTTTTCGTTTTTAGTGATGCAGGAAACATTGTTACTAAACGTAGAACGGCACTTAATTCGGAGCATGTGAATGCACTTACATGTTTAAAATCATGGATGATGCAGTATTAACAAGGTGAGTCTTAGTATATTTTTTTATTTATGTTTGTCTCAAAAATCCCCGGAGAAATTGACACAATAAATTATAAGCCTACATAATAAATATGTTAGTAAATAACTAAAATAGTATTGTTTTGTAATATAACGATATAGTATATACAGACATATAACATTTTATACTTATGTTTATTACAGAATACAAATTAAATTTAAAAATAATTGCGTATTACAGTACATTAAAACTTTTTTCAAATCTATCAAAGTTCGATTAATCTATCGATTAATCGATTAAATTCATATCGTTAAACGATTAAATATTTTGATCGATCGACAGCACTACTTTTAAATAAAAATCGTAGTACCGGTACCAAAAAAATATTGTACGAACACATACTGAAAATACCAGAATCTGAACTTCCTAAAATGCTCCTAAATTACAAACCAATAGCAATTAGATTTCCTGGAAGACCTATTACAAGATGGGAAAATTAATTTAACTTTTGACATCGGATCATCTCACAATGGCCTAAACCTTATAATAATAATAATAATAATAATAATAATAATAATAATAATAATAATAATAATAATAATAATAATAGTGAAGTGCTTTGTATTGAGTGTGGCATTGTATGGGACAGAAATATGGTCATTACGATGAAGTGAAGAGAAAAGACCAGAAGCATTTGAAATGTGGATATGGTGAAGAATTGAGCGTGTGAAATGGACAAACAAAATAAGAAATGAAACTGTGTTAGAAAGTGTGGGTGAAGAAAGACTAATGCTGAAACTGATAAGAAAAAGAAAAAGGAATTGGTTGGGTCACTGCTAAGAAAATACTGCCTACTGAAGGATACACTGAATGGAATGGTGAACGGGAAAAAAGTTCGAAGCAGATGACAGACAACATTAAGATATATGATCGTATGCGGAGACTAAAAGAAAGTAGAAGAAATGGAAGTTTGAAGAATGCTGGGTTTGCATAAATAGTAATAATAATAATAATAATAATAATAATAATAATACCTACTTACGGCTTTCTGAGATCCCGGAGGTTCACTGCCGCCCTCACATAAGCCCGCCATCGGTCCGTATCCTGAGCAAGATTAATCTAATCTCTATCATCATATACCACCTCCCTCAAATCCAATTTAATATTATCCTTCCATCTACATCTTGGCCTCCGCAAAGGTCTTTTTCCCTCCGGCCTCCCAACTAGTCTATATAGGCCTACATTTCTGGATTCGCCCAATAATAATAATAATAATAATAATAATAATAATAATAATAATAATAATAATAATAATAATAATAATAATTTTATTTTTATTTATTTATTTATATTTATTTAATGTGCTGTACAACAGCCAGTGGCCAATTACAGTTCAGCACAAATATAACAAAAACATAAAACAAAAATAATTATTACACATAAATATAATTACAATTAATTACAATAATGAAGATGAATGGATAACTAAGAATACTATGAGACAATGATAATTGAGTATAATGCCTAAAAGAATACATATATGATAAATCGTTGCCAAGAGCAAACTAAGTCTATACATTGAAGGGATCGAATTCGCAGCTATGCATGTTGGCATTTTTAATGCATCTGGGGACCGGTGAAAGAAATTTCGAATTTCTAATATAGAAAAGTTTGTGGGCTCTCATATCTTTTGTTGGAATACGTTAGGTAATATTGTTTAAGAAAGAGTCACAGGAATATCACCTTTGAGGACTTTACAAAAGAACAGATAATCTAGCTCATGGCGTCTAGCATATAGATTTTGACAATTAAAATATTCATATTTTCTCTCATAACTATACCCGGAATTAATGGGCAGAAATCTGAATGAACATAAGGATATAAATTTTCTTTGTATATTTTCTAATTTAGCCGAGTCCGTAGTTGTAATCGAGTTCCAAACTACAGATGCATATTCGAGTTTCGATCGCACCAATGTATAGTATAGCATTAAAAGAGAATCGGGCGTGGAAAAAGAATAAGTTATTGACCGTATTATTCCTAGCATTCTGATTGCGTGATTGTAAATGTAATCAACGTGACTATGAAAATACAATTTACTGTCAAAGAATATTCCCAAATCTTTTACGCAATCCGTTCTGTTAATTAGTACATTATTTAGATAATAATTAAATTTCAGTGAAGAAGTTTTTCTAGAAAAGGTTATTACATTAGTTTTGGATATGTTAATTTTCATACCATTTTCTTCCGACCATTTAGCGACTGAATTAATGTCACATTGAAGTGATTGACAGTCAGTACTACTTTTGATTGTACGAAAAATTTTTAAATCGTCTGCAAATAATAAACAGTCAGAACTTCTTCTTTTACATATATCATCTATGAATATAATAAATAGGAGAGGTCCTAAAGTAGATCCCTGCGGGACTCCGCAATTTATATTATAAGAATAAGAGTGTATATTAATAATAATAATAATAATAATAATAATAATAATAATAATAATAATAATAATAATAATAATATAATAATAATAAGTTAATAAAAACATTAGAATACTCTCATTTTATTTATCTTGTCTAGATTTCTTGAGTAGACATACATAGCTTTAACCTAAAAAATGTACACAACATGTGAAATCGCGTGGCAAGACGGGAATATAACATTGACAACAGGTTAACCTGTTACAAAGGAAACAAATTACAAAAGAGAAAAATTGAGGAAATAGTCAATATCCTCTTTTGTGCTTCTTTCATTCCTATTGCATTGTGCTGTGAGATTGCCAACACATTATGCGTTGCGTTTGCCATGGAAATACCTGTACTTGGCGAACATTCTCAGTGGCGCGATCTAGCGGCAGATGCACGTGACTGTGGTCATTGTTACCCAGAATTCGCGCGCCACGAACAGCTGACGCTCCCAATCTTCTTCAAGAGGCTAGCAAATTAATGTGTCACTAACGGCAAATTTAATTGGCTCTTGGAAGCTGAATAAGCGTCAAGAGCCCTGCCTTCCGCAAACGTTCAAAACGCTAATGAAAGTTATTATTTCCCCAGCAAATAAAAAAACTGTAGACCATTTACCCCTATCTGAAGTATCTGCTAAGAAATAGTCTCCATACTTCGGTACAGGCCGTTATGACACCATTCCAAGTAATTTTTGTTTATCTCAAAGTTTTCCAAGCGAAATCAAATCTTGTGTTTTGTCTCTGCAATTCGATTTTAAACTTAAAGCAAGGTCATGATAATGCTGAATTTCTTCTGACACACTGAAATATTAGATAGATGCATAATAAATTCGTAGCTTTTTATTAAATCCAAAATTATTTTATATAAACAAAACAGATTAAACAAATACGTAATACTAGTGGTTTGTAGCAACATTTTTATGGATATAATAATAATAATAATAATAATAATAATAATAATAATAATAATAATAATAATCTATATAATGAAATAAATTGACATAATCTGTTCACCTTTTACTTACACTGGAACAATCGGTAATTAATACATGAGTGCAGAGTTTTAAGTCTACGTACGTTATCATAGGTCCAATAGGTCTCGAGATAATATTTCAAATTCAAGTAAAAGGTGAACAGATTATGCCAATTATTTTAATTTTATAGACTACTGAAGCTGGATTAATAGGTTGTCTTTTGTTTTCATGTAGCCTATTGTTGTGGAGAAGGCTTTGGAAACTGGCGTAATCTAAATAATTACCGAGCGAGTTGGCTCATCCGTATCGCATAGGACTAGCATTCGGGAGGTCCGTGGTTCGATTCCCGGATCGACCAACCTGACTGTGATTTTTCCGCGCTTTTCCGCAGTTACTTAGGCAAATGCCGGGTGGGAATTTTTATTGCCACGGTTCATTTTCCTTTCCCCTCCCGTGTAGAAAAAAATAGATTTTCATATTATATCATTCATCTTTCTCGTCACGTCTCATTCATGGTTGGGGCTATTCTGAAACTACATTGTTTTTAAATACAGAATGCTTGCAGATGCAACTAGGGGTTATTCTGAAATTATTTCATCATGGATTATTTTATTCTGATTAATGTGATATACAAGAAGTCGGTGTTTTCTGTTTGCAATACGCCTAATAATGATGTCAAAAGAAAAGTCATGTCTACAAAAGGTTTTCTTACAAATTTTTGTTAACAAATATTAAGACAAAACTTGAAATTAAACAGATGTATTGGTACATAAAACAAAATTAGAGGTAAACTTAATAATTCTTAACTTTGCTTGAACTAACCATACTGGTTTACGTCACTGCAAATTAGGCTTTTCAATGTTAAAAGCAAATTTAATTTGTCCTCCTCGCAATGCAAACTCCGGATCAGATAATATTTTGATGATGTCATCCCTACAAACTGTGTCAATATCATCAGCTTGAGGCAACTAGCTAATATCTGGAAAAAAGGCCTAGTCACATGTAGGCATATTGTTGAAAAGGAAGTAACTGCCAGCAGGTTACAATAAGTTACAATAAAATATTTTAATTCTTACTACATTTTGTTTTGGTTATGTTATTTGTCGAAGTAGCACCCATTGAACTTCGAATGAACACGCCAAGTCTTTCATTTTGCATACGAACCTGAAAGAAACATTATCAAAATAAACAACGAACGTCATCCTATAGCCAGTGTTCCTTGAACCTGTAACCGCCACTAGGCAATGTTTTGGTGTTCAAACTTCGTTCCCTAGTTATAAAGTTTTAATAATTTTATATAATATTTCAAAATCATGTTATAAATTTGTAGTCCATAATTAAGGCCGTATTTTTTTTCCCCTAACAGTTGTGATGCATTTTGCCTCTTCTTGTAAGGTTTTATTTTATTTTATTTTATTTTATTTTATTTTATTTTATTTTATTTCAATTCATTTCATTTCATTTCATTTTATTGTGGAAGAAAATTAATAACATATATTTAAAAAATTGTTCCAATTGCATTTCGCTTTCGACATCGCAAAGACTTCACAATGTCCCAGCTTCAGTCTGCCATACCTACTGATTTAGCAGGAGATTTCCTGTTTTTCCATTGAATCTACTGCTCTACTGATTTTTTTTTGTCAAAAGTCCGAATTTCTCCTGCCTTTTTGGCAAGCTGCAGTCACCTAGTTCTACGCCCGGATTTTTAATTCATTAGTTTAGTACACAAATAATTATTATGTCACCATGTCTTATTTTTGCATCTTATACACAAGTCAAACAATGTTTTCATTTGTCTCCCTGGTCCTCTAACTCGTTAGCGTCACCACAATGATGTTTACAAGAAGCAAGGTGTCGCTTCTCGGTTGGAGTCAAGCGGCAGATCATATCAGCACACTGCAGATAAAGACCATGTTTTATATACTTGGCTCAGAGTTATGTCCCTCTCCAATCCACTCGATAGTCTAAACATAATTACAAAATTATATTAGAGAACGAAAGTTTGAAACCTTACCACGAAAGGATGCACACCCTCCTCCAAACATACACACTCAGGTATATAATCTTCATGTAACATAAGCATGTGATATAAGTTATTTCATTACTGTTTTGGGGACCCGGGAAACAGAGGAAAACCGAAACTTATTCAGTAGTGAAGTTTGTTTCTGATTGTGTGCACGTGAAACAGTGAGAGAGTGAAGTGTAGGTAATTGTGTTACATATCTTGAACAGTGATCTTTTAAAATGAGTGAAAGTGTCCCAGCAAGAAAGAAAAGTAAATAGCCTACTCTCAGAATATTATAAATCAGAGTGGGAAAATGATGAATAGTTTAAATGGTAGTTATGCAAAAGCAAGAAAAGGGATCATTTTTTGTCTGTTACAGTTCAGTACTGTATTTAATATCACCTTTAAAATAAATCTTGTTCTATTGAAAATCGTTTGTGATTATAGGCCTATACGAAAAACTCCTGATTAATACATTTTAATGCGAAACACTGTCAATAAGACATTTGCTATGTAAAAACAAAATAGCATACGCTGAGTAGAGATGACAGTAACTAGCCCTATATTTAGCAAAATTGTTCCATTTCATTGGTTAGGGATGTGCTATATAGTAATACAACATATCATCTTTCTTGTAGTACACTGTTTTGTAATAAATAATATAATACAAAGAGGAAATTCATGTTTATTAATCTACTGTAATCTCCTGTTTTTTCTATGATTTTCGTGAGTAGGTCGTGGCAACACTGCTTCAGTGTTAGTAGGCCTACGTACGAAACTTTCAACGTCAACCGTACCTAAACATACAGCATTGTGAGTGGGTAGATGGAAAAAGTAAACCAGCATTAGTTTGTCCCCTTCCACCTCCACCCAATATTCCGCTATCAGTTAACCTCTATCGCTCCTACTAGGACCTCGACTTCAAAGTCTACTGATTACATCCACTAACTGACATACACGGGCACAATTTTCGGTTACGTGAGGCACTCGATTTGAAATACAGTATTTTGTTTACTAGGAGAGCAGACTGCAGAGTAGGATGGGAAATATAAACTGCTGTGACCTGCGTCACCTTATCGTAATCGCTAAGGCGGTCAGTGGCGAATTATTAGGAAAGCGCTTGGTTAACGTGAGAGACTCGAAAACTTTTATTCAATTTGGCAAATTAATTCGGCAGCTTTAATCATAAACCTCTTTACTATTTCTCCATCATTGAATTGATTTAAATCACAGGCGAGAAATTGCGTAACTACCCAATAATATTCCATCACGTTGTCTACGTTTATTTTCTTGAATATTCTGGCGTTTCTCAAGATTACTTAATATATTTGCACGTTCTCGACCTAAAATAATTTCAGAAAATCATATTTCGTTTTCTACGCACATTTGATATATATTTTTTATATAAATTTCTTTTGGAAATAATACGTACAAACAACATTTAATTCCTCGTACCTTTTAATGCAGCGTGTTTAAGGTATAATGTCGTATTTAATATACAATGCAAATGTTAAGATCATAAATTTTCTTCGGAATAGTACGAAAAATAACATTTAATTTGTCTTACCTTCTATTCAGCATATTCTTTATGACATAAGGAGTAATGTCGTATATTAAATTTATTAATGCCTAATAGGATTTTCGAGCATAACACACATTGTATGTTCTCCCCTTCTAAACAGCAAAAAAATTCTTCCATTTCTCATGAAATAATCGTTTTCTAACGCGTACCCACTGCTTTGATAATGCCATTATGCCACCACTGATATTGCTTATGAAACTGATATAGAACCTGCCCACGCCTACGAGCTACGTGAGAGAGGAACGGGGACTGTGAAGATGATGTCACTCAGAGCGATAAGCTCTGTGAAGGTCAGTGAGGCACAAATTCTCAAGTGAGGCACGATGCCCATCCATGCATTAACAACAGAACACACGTGGATGAAAATCATGTGGTGAGAGACACTGTACACGCTGAATGAGATATGGTCGTAATAACTATTCACTAAATGTTCTTAGAGTCAAATGCGATACTTTAACCCAGACGTCTCAATAGGGCCTTCTCGGAACACTTTCTCCTCTCTCTTTATTGATGTAAGAGTGGAACAAGATGCGGGAGCAGTTCGTGTATCTCCGGATGACGTCATTGACCGCGATGTTTGAGTAGACATCTCCAATCGCTACGATGTCAGTTACCGAGGAAAGAATGTCCTCGTTACCGCAAATGTATGAAGAAATAAAAGCTTTCATAGGAAAAGTGAAATTGTGGGGGACGCAAGTTTCAGTGGTAACTTACCACTTCATTAATCTAAAATGTTTACCTAATTTGAATCTAGACCAGTGTAACAAACAGGTATAGCGAAGTACTGAAGGACTTGAGGAAAGAATTTGAAATCAGATTTAAGATTTAAATAGTTTTAATTTGAAATAATTGTTTGTGAAAAGATGTTTTGGTTATTTTTACTTATTGAAAACATTACGAAATATATTATTTAACTATTATTGTAATGAATATATTAATATTGGTATATCATAAGAATACGTATTTTAACAACCAATAAGTTTAATAATTGTAATTTTATTATTATTATTATTTAATTGAATTTTATTTTATTAAATATTGTATAACTTAAAAGAAAAGATAGATGCTGAAAACCGTTTACTAGAAATGAAGTATTGTTGTTTAGTCAACTGTTCGAAGACAGGTCTGAACCTTACAAGTGATATCAGCAAGGCACCACTTATGAGGCAACTAGGTCAGGAGATAATGTGGTAGAGTGGCCAGTTTCTTGTGCTTAAATAATTACGTAACATGTATGGTTCATCATGCTTCAGATTTCTTCTTTTTACTCATTGATATATTAGAAAATAAATTTATTATTACTACAACTACCTAAGAAATTCCTTCCGGAAACAACCGTCTATTGCAGCCTTGGCGAAAATCTGACTCACGAGCACATTGTGGCTAGCAATGATAGCTGTGCATTTGTTTTGCTTCCTACCTCCCCCAACCCCCACCCTCTCGCTCACTGGAGTCAAATTCCGTTTCATTTGTACAGGGACATCATTTTATTTTTACTTCAATTTTTATTGTACCTGAGTTTTTGAATGTACTTCACTCCCACCCCTTCTACTAATGAAGTTCAACCGTCCTCCACACAGATCCAAGACCGCATATACAGCCATAGTAGCCTTAAATAGTACGTTCCAAAAATATGTACGCGTTTTCCAGTGACGAAAGAGCTTTCAATATTGAATCATTTTCGCACAGGAACTGTCGTCCATTTGCCTACGTCGTATCCCGGTTTCCCCCACCAGCTTTTATTCGCCAGCTAGTGGCTGAGCTGTCTTAGCTCTTTCCTGAGAACATTAATTTCTGTTAGGAATTAGACGTCTACGTAATATTATACGACTGTTTAAAATAACTTAAGTAAAAGGGCCTCGTTAAGTAATTAACTGTCACGTGATTTCCTCCCTTTCTACGACCCTACGACATAGGACGGACAGTAGATACTATGTCTGAGTAATTTTATCTTTTCGGATCGGGCAGAAGTGAAGATTGAATTTACAGTACGTAAGGTACTCTTTTATAGAGTAGGTACATAATTATTTCAACATGAGTTGCTAGTATGAAGGACAAAACTGGTAATTGGAATTAGGTACAATAGTCTACAATGCGATAATATGCACATTAGAAATGAAGCCTGTATCGAAATGAACGACCACTATTTTAAAAAATGTGTTTAAATATCCATATTATGATTATTTTTCAATTTAACTTCATTCTCTATATTGTACGCTCATGTACTGTAGACAGTATAATATACACTGCATAATGAATACGTCCACATGGATAACTCTGTTCGTGAGTAAAAACACTCATTGGTAATACTGTACTGTATTTTGATTAAACAAAAACCTAATGAAAATGATCAATCTGAAAAGCGCTAAATTTCCTAATTTACGTAATTGGATGAACTACTTTTCTTCCCTCCTATACCTAGTAAAGTGATTTGTTTGTATATTACGCCAGTATCATCGAACTCCAGTCGTGGAAGGGGATAGCAAACGGCGTTGATCCAGAGGTATAGCCAGGTTAATATTAAAAATGTTAGTAAAAATACAATGATGTCCCTGTATTTGTCTCTGTCCTGCGTCGTCGCAATGTCTCTCTCGAAACCATGCACTGTACCTCTACAAAACGAAAGTTTCAAGTAGAATGGAAGGACGCATTTTTTTGCTGCCAACATGATGAGAATATTAAATGTATGATTTCTTCACAAGTATTACGAGGAAAACGGTTGTATAACATAAAACGACACAATACTGCATGTCACTCATGAAATATTAAAAGGTTAAGTATTATTATTATTATTATTATTATTATTATTATTATTATTATTATTATCTCTGTACGTCGATCCTTTTTCAGCAGATGTACGAATAATGTGGCGGTTAGATCTTCAATTTAAACTCACACATTTATAATGTGATGTTAAATGAAAGCTAGATTAAGGACTTGACAAATGTTGAACTTTTCAAATCTTTGCCAAAAATAAATATCCGAAGCTTCGTTTTTTCGCTTACTCTGTTGAAGCCATATTCGCTACAACTTACGTTTGTGAAAAATTATTTTCAACAATGAAAATAGTTAAAACCAAATTTAGATCATGACTGACAGACAAATACCTTCGTGATCAACTACGACTGGCAGTAGACCTAAGTGACATAATTCCTGATTTTGAAACTCTGTCGCAGAGACATTCTGAAGACAGTTAATAGGTTGTGATAATGTGTCCTATGTTTTCTTGTTCATTTATTTCTTCGTTACACGTACTAAACATTAGTTTCTAATCTTATATTGTATAAAAGTATAACTTATTTAAGTGCTTGACGTAAGGAAAATGAAAATCCATTAATAAATCAGACAGTTGCTTCACTTCCCCTTCGAGTGTCCGCCTCCCTCCATAGGTGCTATGCACGTTGAAGGTTACACAGTGGCTTGGCGCACGATAACATTTTTGGCACGGTTGGTCTATTGTGATATGCATATCAAGTACAACTCAAAAGTGTAGCTTTGTAGCATTTCACCCGCGACAGTTACAACTTAGCTCTCTCACGCTTGTAACATAAATCAGCCATCGGCTATCTTCGGATATTGTGCTTATCTCTTCAGCTGACTACGCTATCTACACTTGCTCTCTGTAACAACTTCTGGCGTTGTCCTTGAGACGCCTGTCGTTTAATCCGGGGGCGGTACACTGCACACACTTTTCAGTAGTGATGGGCGAAGTTGTTCTTTTCCCGGAACAGTTCCGACTGTTCCGGTTCCGAATAACAGTTCCAAATAACAGTTCCGAAATAACAGTCACCAGTGGTGATGAGTCGGAGTCGTTGAGTCGTTCAAACGAACGGTACAGTACCTTCCCTCTTCACCATGCTGCTCACACTGGAGCACTCATAGGCATGACATAGTACACTTTCTTATCTATAGATGGCACTGAAATGCACATTCGAATCGATTTTGGAAAATTGCTGTGCATGCGGACAGAACTCAAAAGCTTAATGTTAGTAATTACACAGCTGTTGACTACAAGGACAGAATACAACACTTTGTTTTCATACATAAAGTTATAAAGACATGGTAGCCGACTAAAAAAAAAAATAACATAACATTTAAAACATATGGTATGTAATTTCTGTTCTATTACATAATAAAAAAAAAACATCATTAATTTTTATTTTTACTTTTCTTAATGCACAGTTATAATAATAATAATAATAATAATAATAATAATAATAATAATAATAATAATAATAATATATTACAATTTCATAAATAAAAAAGATATATATTGGCAGTACTGAAACCTGGAAACCCCGCAGTGGGTTAGTAAAATGTTGGAATCGCATCTTTACCAAAGTGTAATTTAAACTTCGCATTAAACCTCGCTCTCCAAATCAGTACTTATATGGGTAGTTTCCAACAAATAATGCTACAACATTTTTGTCGTTCTTTGATAACAGAGAAGATAGCACAAAAACTTGTGCTTGTCAGACTTAACCTCAACAAACGACATACAGACATTGTAACTAAACCACTCATTACCATTTACGACTTTAACCTTTGTATAAAATCAGCTGATCAATTAATTAATAATAGTATGCGTACTTTATGACTTTGTAGAATGTTTATAAAACAGAATTAGTCAACTAATGGTGAAATAAACCATAAAGCGGGAATGAATATTACAGATTATTAAATACTATAACATTACAGATGATTGGCCAGTCTTACAAATGTTGATATTAAAGTTCGCGCCACCGCAAGGATTTCAATTTCCATGCGCCCCCCCTCCAACCACGTGAGAGTTTCAAGTACCAACTTCATCCAACGAAGTTCCAAGTATAACATAAAGAACAACGAGAACAGTGTAACTGCAGCTGTCGTTGGTTCATCGGAACAAGCTCCGACGTTCCGATTGTTATCTCGGAGTCGGAACATACCTTGTGCAACGCGGTACTGCGAGCCCGCAACAGCTGGGCAAGTGAGCAGCTCGGAGTCGGAACACTGTTATTTCGGAACAGGAGGTTCCGACCTACTGTTCATTTTTGCAACAGTTCCGAGGGAGTCGGAACATACCTTGTGCAACGCGGTACTGCGAGCCCGCAACAGCTGGGCAAGTGAGCAGCTCGGAGTCGGAACACTGTTATTTCGGAACAGGAGGTTCCGACCTACTGTTCATTTTTGCAACAGTTCCGAGACCGGAACAGTTCCAAAATAACTGTTGTGTTATTTTTTACCCATCTCTACTTTTCAGGTATATGACCTAAAAGAAGGTAATTTACACATATGTCATTTGCACACACCGATTTTGGTTATGTAATCTGCACACGCAAACAACCCAGGTAATAAAAACGGGATGTAAATTGCACACAGCGCTACAATGGCATATATTTACTTTCAACATACTCACTATTACAATAGTAACGTATTAACCAATAATTTATATTGGTAGGTGGTAGTTTGCTCGCTTAATGAATTCCACTGGGAATATATGCCCCTAATCAAAAGCTTTTATATTTCTCTCTATTCTTTCCTCCTTAAGGAGCACTTATTTTTAATTTTTGTAACAGTAGATATTCCCTGAATGTTCACGTATGTGTCTATTTGAAATTCAATTAACCTATTTGTAAAAGTATAAATATCTGGATGAGCAGAGTAAAATGTGTTGTTGAATCTACTATGAAAATACACACAGACATTGATTAGTTATACGCTGCAAGCTTGCTGTTTTAGCTGCCCAGATTGAAGGAGAGAAGGTAGCGTCATCGTCTACATAGCTGTCTACTAAATAGTCCCAGAAATTATCTAGTCTTTCGTCTTGTGGCTTAATGACCACTAAATCAGATACAAAACAGTCGGAAACCTCATGTGGGTTTAAAAATGGTAGACTGAATACAAGTTTTAACCATCTGTCTATTTGAGAATCACGTTTATATTTGTTTATGAAAGCATATTTTTTAATCTGACGAAGCCAAAATTGACTTAGATGGAATCTACATCCAATGACATTGGCCTCACTCCATACAACGTTTATTACAGCATGGATATTACTTACAAACTGTGTTCAAAGGCCAATGCTTTATGTTGAACTGCTGCGTAACTATCCGTCCAAGTCAGTCCAACTCATACAGTAGGCCTATATCTCTAATTCCATCACAAGCTGCGTAAGTCAATTGTGCTTATCACCCGTAACATTGGTTGAAATTGCGTTCGATTTACATGTCCCTATTAAAAAATAACCCGAGTTATGCTATGTGTGTAATTTACATACGACCCCTACCACCTAGGTTTTGTTATGTGTGCAAATTACATACCACAAGTGTATGGGAAAGATAAGGAAAAAATATACCTGAAAAGCGTGTGTAGTTTATCTCCGCCCGTTTAACCGAACGGCATATATTATGGCTCCTACGTCGTGGATTTTGTTCCACCAAATTCGACATTTCTTTCTCCCTGCTTATAATATTTCATCAGGTCGTTTATTACACAATTATTATGAAAACTAGATATTACACTTCCTGTGTCACGGATACCCTGTCAAACTGAAATAAATGTATGTGCATTTGGGATATTCCTACCTGGAAATTTTCCTTCATACAGCAGTCTAGCGTCACGAGAATTACAAAGTGATTCTCTGTAAATTAAAATCATGTCGAGATGTTCCGGTTTGAAAATATTGGCACATTCTAATACACATCCATTAAATAATTTCGTAAAAAAAAAAAAAGAAATTGCACTGGTTCGAGCTTCCATCCCCGAATTAAAAGCACACTCGGCGGGCGGGCGAGCGGCCGACCGCTTCGAACATACACACGAACTGAACTCAGGGAGCTTGGTTACCAGACTTCCAGATGTCACGAAATAACTATACGCATTAATACTCGTGTATTTATTTAATTTGCAATAAAACCGTTACTTTATTGAAAAGTGCAAAGGGATAAATCATTCCTAATCAGTTTCCCTAGTGATAAGAGTAAAAAATTAAATTCGTACTGGCAGCACTTGTCGAGTAAAACAGTGTTAACATGCAAGGGATTTTTTTTCTCTGAGCAAAGTTTTGGACTACTATCACAGTCTAATATATACAGTCACGAAGCTTGAGTTTATGAGGGTACTAGGAACAATAGACTGTGTAGGCACTATTTTGCATTGTCTGTAATGAGGCGATAGTAGCGATCCTAGTGGTTAGCAACTATCTACGGATGCATATTTACTATTTAGTATTTAATATTTATTTATTTAACCTGGTAGAGATAAGGCCGTCAGGCCTTCTCTGCCCCTCTACCAGGGGATTACAACTATAATATGAACAATAAAATTACAGTTAACATTAAATTTACAATTACAATAAAAATTAAAGTACGACAAAATTACCTGATTAATGAAAGCTAGACATTTTATCATAGAAATTAAGAACAAAGAATATTTTTATATTTACTGAATTACAATTTAAACCTACAATAACAAAATTATATAGTGATGAAATTACCGGATATTGAAATATTTTGTGATAGATTAAGATAACTATTTACAAGAAACCATGTCTGAACGAGTCTCAATTATTGACCAAGTGCCTAGTAAGTTTGCGTTTGAATTCAATTTTATTTCGACAGTCCCTGATGCTAGCAGGTAACGAATTCCAGAGTCTTGGCAGGGCTATTGTGAAAGAGGATGAGTATGAGGAGGTGCGATGAGATGGTATTGTTAGTATTGTTTCATGGCGAGAGCGTGTGTTCAGATTGTGGTGGGAAGAAAGGTAAGTGAAGCGAGACGACAGGTACGAAGGAATAGAAGAGTTCAAGATTTCGAAGAGAAGGAGAAGTGAATGTAAATTTCTTTTCCTATCTAGTTTAAGCCAACCTATTGTTTCCAGGGATGGGGTAATATGATCATATTTACGAACATTGCTTACAAAATGTACACACAAATTATGAGCACGTTGAAGTTTCGTTTTGTTGTCGCTGGAAAGGTCAGTCAGTAAAATATCAGAATAGTCAAAGTAGGGAAATACAAGCGTCTGCACAAGGGACTTTTTTAAGCAAGAAGGAAGATGAACATTTATTCTTTTACTACGTATTGAGCTTCGTGACTGTATATACTAGACTGTGCTAATATGGTATTAGAATTTTTTCTTGTACTCTATCAGAGGAATAAGCTATTAAAATCTTCTCAGCAACGGCTTATTGATATATCCAAAGATCCCACACACGTAATATGAACTAATCGAAGTCTAGTATATATAGTCACGAAGCTTGAGTTTATCAGGGTACTAGGAACAATAGACTGTGCAGGTACTATTTCGCATTGTCTGTAATGAGGCGATAGTAGCGATCCTAGTGGTTAGCAACTATCTATGGATGCATAGATGCATATTTACTACGTATTGAGCTTCGTGACTGTATATATTAGACCAGCGATGTCAGACAGGGACTAAACGGAGCGGTGCGCTCCACTAGACTGGTTTCGTGCTCCGGTGTTTCCACAGACATAAGCAAGTTCAAGCTCCGATCTAGCTCTTCAACCGGTATTGGAGCTTACAACTCTGACACTACTGTATTAGACTGCGGCAATATGTTCTATCTTTGAGTATCTTGCACTCCTCCCCACTGTAAGCTGCATAACGGCATGAACGAGTTAGGAGCATTGCAGGGGTGGAGATTGTGGTAGGGGTAAGGTCATGCACGGATCTATTAATGAGAATAGCATTTATGTAACCGGCAAATGGTGTCCAGGAGATTAAAATTATAATTCTAACTGTACTAGGTATGCATTAATTTTACTCAGAGTACAAATAATAACCGTAAATAAACTGAAATTGTGGAAAGGATAATTAATAAGTATGGTTAATTCATAATAACGCACTTTTTAAAAGAAACTGAGACATTCTTATATTACAATAGGCTAAATCTAACCATGTAGCCTATATATACGGTATATAGGCCTATTATTCAAAGTAATACTGAAACACTAGGCCTATTATTTTATTTGTAAAACAAAAAATAAAAATGAAATCATTAACCTCTCGGATACCTCTGATTGAGGTTCTGGCTGGTATGTAATAATAATAATAATAATAATAATAATAATAATGATTTATTTTAGCTGGCAGAGTTAAGGCCGTAAGGCCTTCTCTTCCACTCAACCAGCAAAAAGTGTATATACATATGCATGAACTTACAAAGAATCCAACAATTTGATTGAGATGAGAGTTACATGTATACAAAAGTTATTTACAAATTGAACAACAAAATACTATGAACTATTAATTAAACACTGAAATAAACTGTGTAGCAGAATTAAACTAAAATACATAGAATGTTAATATATTTCAAATAATATTAGATAATAGAAAGAGATTATTACGAGACAATTAAAATACAGCACAATCAGGATGATGTCTAAAGAAAAAAGTAACAATGTAGTCAGTGATAGTTTAAATCAGTATGATTGGAGTGAAATGCTAATAAGGTTATCTTTTAAGCTGTTCTTAAAGGTGTTTATTGTCTTGCAGCCCCTAATACTTTGTGACAAGGAATTCCATTGACGCGAGGTGGATATTGTAAAAGATGATGAATAACAAGATATTCTATGAAGAGGTATACTTAGCGTGCCACAGATAAGTGATCTGGTATTTACATCGTGGTTAGAGTATAGATAAGAGAAACGAGACGAAAGGTAATTTGGTGTTGAAGTGTGCAGAATTCGAAAGAGTAAAGACAAAGAGTGTAAAGTTCTACGTTCTTTAAGTCGGAGCCACGAGAGACTTGCGAAGGACGGTGATATGTGATCATACCGTCGGATGTTGCACACGTATCTGACGCACATATTCTGAGCTCGCTGTAACTTGACTGACAATTCAGAACTTAGGTCACTTAACAAAACGTCACAATAATCGAAGTGCGGCGTTACTAGGGTTTGCACTAGGGTAAGTTTTAGTTGCTGGGGCAAGAAGTTTCTCAAGCGACTCAAACAGTGAATGGAGGAACAGATTTTTTTATCGTTTCTTTAACTTGAAAATTCCAACTTAGATTATTACCAAAAAAGAAGCCAAGATTTTTTACGACAGATGAATAAGGGATTAGCGTGTTGTTAAGAGTAACAACTGAAAGATTACTGTTATTAAGGGAGTTAACTAAACGCTTATGTCCAATAATTATGGCTTGAGTCTTACTTGGATTAAGTGCGAGTCCGAAATTGGCCGCCCAAGTGGAGACAGTGGCTAGGTCACAATTTAACTTGTCAATCGATTCATTGATCGTATTGGGTCTGGAATGTATGTAAAGTTGTAGGTCGTCGGCATAGAGGTGATATCGGCAATACTGTAAGTTCTTTGATACGTCATTAATGTAGATAGAGAAAAGTAGTGGACCTAATACGGAGCCCTGCGGCACTCCCGCCTTTGTACAGTCTTATCAAGTATTTTTTTTAATTATGGTTTATTTAACGACGCTCGCAACTGCAGAGGTTATATCAGGGTCGCCAGTGTGCCGGAATTTTGTCCCGCAGGAGTCCTTTTACATGCAAGTAAATCTACTGACATGAGCTTGTCGCATTTAAACACATTTAAATGTCATCGACCTGGGCCAGGATCGAACCCACAACCTCGAGCATAGAATGCCAGCGCTATACCGACTACGCTGCCGAGGTCGACCTTATGAAGTATCTGTGGGACAAAACTATTTTCAAAGTCCCAGAAAGGAGGCAGTGCGCATGATCAGAGGACGAGCGACTCGGTTCACAAGAGAACGACTAGTTGAGGTAATAAAATTATAAAGTTAGTTTTGTTTCGTTGTATGTCTGACATGCGTACTGCCTCCTTTCTGGAACTTTATCTGTGCGACAAAACTTTTTTTAAGACTGTACATCTATTATTTATCAAGCAGTACATCTCACTTGACGATATGTGTCAGAGGAAGAACAGCGTATAGGTACATCTGAAGTCTGATTAGTGTAAAATGTTACTAGTCAGCGATGTAACAATGGAGGGGGAAAAGGAACTAGCCACCCTTCCCAATTATCTCCGTGCTTAGCTGTCTCATAAATGATGCCTTATTGGTGTCACGAGGTTGAAACCTGTCTTCGAACAGCTGACTAAACAAAAACAACCACCTCTCGGAGTTGAATAAGATTTTTCTGTTTTATAAGAAAATGTGATCTTTAAATATTAATACACCAGACTCATTCTTGTGATAATTTTCTGGATGTTTTAATTTTCATTTTTGTAATCAGTTTTCCGATATTCGAATGTAACGACTGGGCGACATTAAACTGAGACTATACAGTACGTTAAGTTCGTGTCTGACAATGAGCTTCTATATTTTAATTTTGCTGTTTTCATTACAGAAAATAGTTGTTCGCACACAAAATATAACAGCAAAATATACGTGCAGCAAGTCAATGCAGTCTTGGGAAACTAGTAAAAATCACTTAAGCTCTTTATAATGTTATCTTCCTGAGTCCTGAGAGTATAGTATACTATACCATATTTCATACATGATTATGATATAAGATGTAGGGGAAACTGGTGTAAAACGGCCAACTTAAAATACAGTGTTACTTTACACAACTTTCGGTGTGCTCAAGGGTCTAAATTTAAAGGTGTGAGTTGTATATCATCCAAGGACAGTGATACGGCCTTTTTTAAATTTTGAAAAAAAAAAAAAAAATATATATATATATATATATATAATTGTCGAAATTAAAATTTTTCAGAAATGTAATATAATGGCCGTTTTACACTGGCATCTGTGTAAAACGGCCCAATGTATATTATGCTAGGAAAAAAGATGATAGAAAACATATTCAGTTGAAAAATACATATAGTTACATGATATTATTTATTATCGTGAAAATGGAACATGTTAACCTAATTAACTAAGATAATATAAATGAAAACAAATCATTAATATGGTATCAATTATAACATGAATTATGGCATTTAAATTTAATAGTCAAACGACACAAATCGCAGGTGAAATCATCGTCTGCTACAGGATCAAGTCCAGCAAACTCTTCATGAGCCCATTTCATGCACGACATACAGCGAGCCCATCCTTCACCACTAGCTGAAATGTAGTAGATATTTTCTTGACAAAATATGCATTCAACATCTTCCTCATCGTCTAAATTCTCTTCGCTACTTGTAATTTCAATGTTCTTAGTATTCTTCTTTTCCAAAATTCTTTTATTATACAGTTTATTTTTCTAACTATTTTCTTGAACTGAGCTGCTTCAGATTTCTCTTTTAGTTTTTCAGCACATGGCATCTATATTCTTTCCTTTGACTCGCCATCTCAGATTGGTTCTAGACACATCGTACATTTTGCTTGCCTTTGCAGTTCCCATTTTATTTTCCTGAACAGCTTTAATGGCTTCCCTCACATTTTCCCTACTCCAAGAATTTCTATCAGTGTTCCTAATACGTCTACTTATAGTTGAAACTGGAAAAGAAACCGAATTACTTGTAAAAATTCTAGCGTTTCAATGTATTACATCAGAGAACGGAGATATCAGAGTAAAACTATCAAACATAGTGCAAAACGGCCAAGCACTGTGTAAAACGGCCAAGTACTGTGTAATATGGCCAAGCAATATGTAAAACGGCCAAGCACTGTGTAAAACGGCCAAGCATTGTGTAAAACTGTCAAGCACTGTGTAAAACGGCCACCGTGCATGGCCGTTTTATACCGAAAACATGCGTCTAAACAAACAAGCTTATAGCATAACACCGCCATCTTGAAGTAGTTTTAAACACATGTAGGTATCTTTGAATGTCAGTGTACAAGTCTCGTATTCGCTGCATATACGTCACAAGTAGCTGACTTGCCTAGGACTGACCTAGATCCTAGATGTCATAGCGTGTATAGCCTAAATAAATTTACAAAACCCTTTTGTTTTCTTTAAACTTTACATTTGTCTGCAAGCAATGTCTCTTTTCTGCAAGGTACAGAACATTACTATAGGAAGAATGTGGTCATAGCATTATTCGACGACATGTATACAATCAAGAAGAGTTTTCTTGTTCTTTTTTAGAATATAAACAATATCTACAGATCAAGATGTCTCTGTCGTAGAAATTTCCTTGTAATGTACAGTCTGTCAGCTTTCCGGTCGTAATAACGATCGTACGGTGGTTTGAAACCTATAAAACCGTCTATCCAACAACCTTACTATCACCGTCCAAGCAATCGTAACGTGAAAAGCCAACTTAAGCCTTTGCCGAGAAGGAGTGAAACTGGAACAGCTACATGAACCAAAGCAGCAACTGAAGAAATGGACCGAAACAAAGAGAAAGGGAGACTGCTAGAAGCAAGACTCGTACGGTAAATACGTAGATCATTAAACAAATTTGTGTAATGAAGGTGACAGATACTTTCTTATTATATTTTACGCGTTTCGTAAAAATTTAGTTCCTTTGTCATGCTGCGAATGATATTGCTATGAACCGTACTTTACCCCAGGAGGCTACAAAATTAAGTATTGCTGGAGTTTTTAAGTGAACTACGTACTGTACGTGCATCTAGAAAGTGAAGTACTTGACTGATGGCTCACGCTATTCCTGTATCATAAAATGGGGCAGAACAAAACATGGACCACTTTAACAATAATTAGGACCTACGCTAATATTTACAATTTACATTATTAAAACTGTGTACTCCAGAATACGTTATTTTTAATATTAATATTGTAATAAAGAATGTAGACCTACATTGATCAAACATTATTTACGCTATTATGTACAGTGTTGTGTATTGTAATGCAATTTTATTTTATTTCATAATACATAGCCTATCTATTTTTTTAATTGTGTATAATAGTGTAAATAATGTTTGATCATGTAAGCCTTCATTCTTTATGATAGTGTAATAGTGAACATAGCATATTAGGCTATAGTGTAAAGGAGTGTTCCGCAACCGGTGTATCTCCACAAGGTGAAAGGTGTGACGCGAACTTTTACTTATTATTGTAAGAAATTAATAAAATTAATTAAAATTAAATTCCTCTCTCTGCTTACATAGTTAACCGCCCAGTTAGTGACATGGCCAATGATATCCAAGACATTATGAAGGATAAAATAAAGAGCAGTCAGAAGTTCTCACTTCAGATCTACGAGTCCACCGATATTAGCGGTCAAGCAAAACTTCTTTCCTACATTCGGTACATCGACGGAGATATAATTACAATTTTTGTTTGTGCAAACTGCCCGAGCGAGCATCCGCTGAAGAAATGTTTCGTACAACTAATGAATATCTGTTCCATAATGAATTAACATGGGAGGATTGCATTAATGTTTTAGAGATGGAGCCGCTCGTATGACTGGTCGAGTTAAAGAATTCATGGCTAAAGTACGTGAAGTAGGCCTATCTCATAATCATTGTCTCATTCACCGCGAAGCCATTGTTTTGCCATCTCCTCTGAAAATTGTGATGGACGAAGTAGTAAGAGTTGTGAACTTCATCAAATCGCGGTCCCTAAATATGCTGCTTTTTTGTTTTGTGTCAGGAAATGGGATCAGAGCGCACTACACTCCTCCTACATAAGAACATTGAAATTAGAACTTCTCGAAGTACCTTTGGAAACATTTTGGTTGTCAATAAGGAGTTAATACCGGGCTATATCTGAGATGACAGTTAATATCGCCTACTTAGGATCAGAGAGAAGTATCTACAATTTTCCCATTTTTTAACTGACACAACTGTAAGAAACCAGGAATTGTGGTCTATTTGAGGATCAGACAAGCGTATCCTGTATCTTAACTAGTTCGAATTTTAGATGCTAGCGTATCTACATTTGATGAATAATAGCACGGATCAGACAAACTTAAGAGCTTATCTGTCTTTGGATTCTAAAAAGCAATGCCAGTTATTGTAATATTTGAAACGTAACAGCGCTTACGTTTCTCTGATCCTTGATAAATAGCTGTGGTTCGCCCATTCCTCTTAAACGTATCGAGTATTACCCATGTTCTTTCTCAGCAATGCATTAATTTAAATTATGATTTGTATCAAGAAGAGTGTCATGCAGAAGGGAGGGTAGCAGAGGAATTGTGGTTCTATCGGCAAATATTCAAAACAGAATTCAATCTGAAATTTCATAGGACTCGAAATGATATGTGTGATAAGTGCTTAAAATTTTCAAATCTTTCTCCAGAAGAAAAAAAAAAGACGACGTTTTGGAAAGGGAATAGGGATATCACATTCAAAAAAGAAATGGCAAGAGACTTAAAAAATGTTCAGGAGGAAAAGGCAAAAAAGGTAAAAGTGTGTTAGTCGAATTCGACTGACTTGGAAGCTGTGCTTTTCTGTCCAAAAATAAATTCAAGGGCAATATTCTGCAAGAGGAGATTATCTGTTTATAATCTTACTGTTCTAATGTAGGGGTAAACAAAGCATATTGCTACGTGTGGGACGAAACGATAGGAAAAAGAGACTCGATAGATGTGGCTTCATGTGTATGGAATTTCCTGAAAATCAAGGAGGTGACAAAGAAGTTATATTATGTTTTATTTAACGACGCTCGCAACTGCAGAGATTATATCAGCGTCGCCGGATGTGCCGGAATTTTGTCCCGCAGGAGTTCTCTTACATGCCAGTAAATCTACTGACATGAGCCTATCGCATTTAAGCACACTTAAATCCCATCGACCTGGGCAAAGAAGTAAACTTGTTTTCCGTCACATGTGGAATGTCAATTTCAGTACTATGTGTTTACATGCAGTGAATGTAATGGATATTCCTATAATTAACCAGTGTTTCTTCTAGCCCTGACATTCACGTATGGAAGTGGACTCTGTCCATGCTAACATAGAAAAAAGAAATAAGTATGTGGATGTATTCGATTCTACTGGATGGTATACTATTGTGAGAATGAGATCAGACCAGCATGTGGTATTAAAGATGGATAACACTCACTTTTTATTTTTCAGCCAGCTCCATAAGAAGATAATAAACGATAAGAAAACTGCAGAAAATTGTGATACTGTAACCTGGTTGAAGATGGTTTAGATGAAATACCGGAAAAAAGTTCCTTGCACGATATTCTACTAATATTCCTACAATGACGCATTCCAGGTTCTAAGAACCAAGATAAGAGTTGGTCTACGAAGGTCATCAGAGTCTGAAAACAATATTATTCTTTGCCCCACTTATGACGGCCCCCTCTGCATAAGCAGAGAAAAGAAAAAATATTTCCTAGATTTGTGTCATAAGGGTATAAAGCCCTTAGGTACCATGCATTCTACCAGGGTCTTAATACTTCTGACCTCGTGGGGGGATGAGGCTGTGGAGGATAACGAGTAAAAATACACAGCCAGTTTTATTTTAGTTTTAATTAAAGATTTATTAAATTAATTGGAAGTATTATTCTGGTATTAATTTATTAGTTTCTCAGTGAAGTATGTAATGTTCATTTAACTATATTCTGTACTTTATTAATGCTTATTTCTTAAGTTTGGTTGAGGTATCAATTAATGAACGATGTAGTAGGACCTATATACTATTATTAACAAATAATTGAGGCGTTCAGAAGTCAACATGATTAACTCCTTTTCCAAAGATTTTGAGATATTAAAAGTTAAAGTTAAATACACATAATTTTATTAATTCCGTGATGTAGTCAAGAAGAATACTGCATTCTGTGGGTTTTTTACTGAACTATGGCGTTAATCACATTGACCACTGAAAATATAGTCAATTTAATACATTGAATAATTTCGAGGGAAAAATTGTTCCGGGGCCGGGTATCGAACCCGGGACCTTTGGTTAAACGTACCAACGCTCTCCCAACTGAGCTACCCGGAAACTCTACCAGACACCGATCCAATTTTTCCTTCTGTATCCACAGACCTCAAAGTGGGCTGACAACCGTCAAACAACCAACTTTGAGTGCATACTAACTCTGTGTGACTTAAATTGTGGTTTTCTGTTAACGAACAGTGACGTGTATTATACAAATCAATCGTTAACAGAAAACCACAATTTAAGTCACACAGAGTTAGTGTGCACTCAAAGTTGGTTGCTTGACGGTTGTCAGCCCACTTTGAGGTCTGTGGATATTAGAAGGAAAAATTGGATCGGTGTCTGGTAGAGTTCCCGGGTAGCTCAGTTGGGAAAGCGTTGGTACGTTTAACCAAAGGTCCCGGGTTCGATACCCGGCCCCGGAACAATTTTTCCCTCGAAATTATTCAAATCAACTTCACAGGGAGTTATACCTGAAAGATTGATTTGCTGAATTTAATACATTGCCAACTTAGAAACTCTGAAAAAACCAAAAGTGGAGTTGCAAATCAAGATTTCAGGTATAACTCCCTGTAAAGTTGATTTGAATAATTTCGAGGGAAAAATTGTTCCGGAGCCGGGTATCGAACCCGGGACCTTTGGTTTAACGTACCAACGCTCTACCACTGAGCTACTAGGGAACTCTAACCGACACCGATCCAATTTTTCCCTCTATATCCACAGACCTCAAAGTGGGCTGACAACCGTCAAGCAACCAACTTCGAGTGGAGTTAATCATGTTGGCTTCTGAACGTCTCAATTTTGTTTAGCTGAAAATTCTGTACTATGTTTGTTAGATAAAAAAAAAACCTGTAATACCATTTACGTCATAATTTATTATCTCAAGTTCAAAGTTCTGTAGATTATTAACGTTTACGAAAACAATTCAAGGACTTTCATTATTATTATTGCACAAAAACCAACTGTATTGGAGAGGAAAGTTTTTATTACTGTATTTCAGTTTCTGAAACCCACAGACTCATGTTTATACAATTCATGATCAGCAGCTGCAATGAAATTAGATCTCTACACTGCGTCCCATAATGTCTGATAGGAGACGTAAACATTGTCAGCAGAGTAGGGAGGCGCATAATTGCTACTCAACCAATGGCAGAGGTCACAGTCCAGGCTTATCTTGACATTTGGCGGCAGAACGATTCAGACCGTCCAACTTCAAGATAAGCGTGGGATGTGATCTCTGCCATTGGTTGTTAAGCAATTATCCGCCTTCCTACGTGTGCCGACAATGTTTACGTCTCCTGTCAGACATTATAGAACGCAGTATAATGTTACTTAATACTGTAATGTCCTTGTTTCATTGCCGTAAGTTGAACAGAAATTTTGAATTTGTTAAGAATCAGACAAACGTTTCTACATACATAAATTAAAATAATAGTTTATTACAACTTATCAAGTGGCATATGAATAAGACTATCACGTCATAACATCATAACATTAAGTGTAATAAAGATTTACAGCAGAATACTCGATGGAAAAATACTACAAAGTGTCCAATTTCTAAGAGCAAACCTTTAAGTCCGTTTATCTCAAAACTATGATTTTGTAGATACGTCTTTCTGATCCTAAATAGGCAATATGTTATTTCCATTTTCAACTACATACTGGGCTTCTCGACGTTAACTGAAATTCAAACATTAAAGAGAAAGACACTCAAATCCATCGATGAAGAAATTAGGCTTGCACTGTCAATGATTCTACCGCGGATCAGCCGGCTCTGTGCTGTAGTAGTAGTAGTAGTAGTAGTAGTAGTAGTAGTAGAAATGTGTACTTCCTACAGTGAATTACAGTTCATAAATTGTTAATAAATGCAAGAGTCGATTTTTGTATTGTAGCAGTAGTAGTAGTAAGTAGTAGTAGTAGTAGTAGTAGTAGTAGCAGCAAGTAGTAGTAGTAGTAGCAAGTAGTAGTAGCAAGTAGTAGTAGTAGTAGTAGTAGTAAGTAGTAGTAGTAGTAGTAGTAGCAGCAAGTAGTAGTAGTAGTAGCAAGTAGTACGTAGTAAGTAGCAGTAGTAGTAGCAAGTAGTAGTAGTAGCAGCAAGTAGTAGTAGTAGCAAGTAGTAGTAGTAGTAATAGGAGTAGTAGTAGTAGCAAGTAGTAATAGTAGTAGTAGTAGCAAGTAGTAATAGTGGTAGCAAGTAGTAGTAGTAGTAAGTAGTAGTAGTAGCAGCAAGTAGCAGTAGTAGTAGTAGTAGTAGAAAGCAGCAAGTAGTAGTAGCAAGTAGCAAGTAGTAGTAGCAAGTAGCAAGTAGTAGTAGCAAGTAGTAGTAGTAGTAGCAAGTAGTAGTAGTAGTAATAGGAGTAGAAGTAGTAGTAGCAAGTAGTAATAGTAGTAGTAGTAGTAGTAGCAAGTAGTAGTAGTAGTAGTAGTAGCAAGTAGTAGTAGTAGTAGTAGCAGCAAGTAGTAGTAGCAAGTAGCAAGTAGTAGTAGTAGCAGCAAGTAGTAGTAGCAAGTAGCAAGTAGTAGTAGTAGCAAGTAGTAGTAGTAGCAGCAAGTAGTAGTAGTAGTAGTAGTAGTAGTAGTAGTAGTAGCAAGTAGTAGTAGTAGCAAGTAGCAAGTAGTATGTAGTAAGTAGTAGTAGTAGTAAATTTCATTACATTACGTAATTATATTAGGAGAGTCACATATATTTTTGAGGGGCTTAACATTTTGATGTGCCGTGTTGAGTCTAGACCTGTCTAGGGTGTGCCTGAGTAGAAAAAAATGTTGCGGAACACTGGTGTAAAGGATTGTCAGACATTGACTATTTTCAAAAGCAGATTGTCAAATAAATAAATATGGTTTATTTAACGACGCTTGCAACTGCAGAGCGTCGCCGGTGTGCCGGAATTTTGTCCCACAAGAGTTATTTTACATGCCAGTAAATCTACTAACATGAGCCTGTCGCATTTAAGCACACTTAAATGCCAGCGACCTGGGCCGGGATCGAATCCGCAACCTCGAGCACAAAAGGCCAGCGCTATACCAACTGCGCCAAGCAGACCGACTCGAGAGGAACATCATACATTATTTTTATATGCAGAGGAGAAGCCCGAAGGCTACCACCGCACTCTGAGGCTTATTTTCTCTTATCACTCCTTTTTGTGGAAATTATTAAGTTAAAATGGCCACGTAACTCGGCTATGTGGTGTCATCTGTTGATTCAACCATGAAGGCTCAAGATCCAATGAAGTCCCTCTAGAGCGCCCTTTCACCCCAATCGAGAGCGCCTCCTCAGATTGACGCCATCTGTACGTCAGTCACAATACTACATCACGCCGCTCCGTTTTTTGTGAATACTATTGAAATTATGATAATGTACATTGAAATGAAAAGTGACGATGGAATGGTGAAGGGAAACGAGAGAATTCCGAGGCAAACCTTGGCTCTTCTATTACAAATACGACTCCACCATGCCAAGGATTTGAACAGGGTTCCGCTGTGCCAACTGAGATACCAAGGCGGCTTTATATTGTACCTTGCTTTCATGGTTTACTCACGTTTAACAAATACGTTCATGACAAGGGATTAATCATACAACAATGAGGTACTTTTCACTAAGAGTAGTGACTGTCTCTGAACTAGAAACTATTGAACTTGCTGGTCTTAGAAAAATTCGCAACGAAAAGTAGAAATAATTTTTCACAGAATAATTCATGACTCCGAAACATAAGATTTACTAACAAAGTCTACTCCTTGTATTGCTTTTTTTATACTTGGTCAATAATTTTTAGGTTAGGTAAGTAAGGATTTAAGTATTAAATAAATATCACAGACAGGATGAGTACACACTATCCGATAATTAGGCAATGGAGCGAGAATTACATGTGGAATGACGAACGAGAGAGGAAATGGGAGAAGAAATAATTAAAAGGTACGCGATCGCGCGTCTTTGCAAGAGAATTTGGAGCTGTGGAAAAAAAACTATGCGAGTTCCAAATCTGTTCGTCTCACTCCGTTTCTCATCGTTCCTTTGAAGGAACTTTAAAGAATATTGAAAGGGAAAAACTGAAAATGGACATAACCTAATAGTTACCACACGAGAGAAAAGATATTATGGAAAACCTCGAGGCACATTAAACGGAGACGGACAGCGTGGAAAATCACGCGGCACTAAGTTCATCTTACACTTATGTTTCCATGTTACCAAGGGTGATGTCAGAGTAAATCTTTCATGTGAAAATGTTACAATTTTTCTCTTCTTGTGGTTCGAATATAGACGTTTCGTATCAGAAAATGCTCAAGCATATGCTATAACTCACTTTATTTCTGACTGCCCAAATTCGATTAAAACAAGATAAATTACATATATGGACATCCCGTTTGCGACAGTATATTTCTATAACAGGATGCATTCTTATTACAATTTCATACAAGAATTTTACCCATTGTGTAAAATTGGTTTATTTCCTTAATTTATTAGATCTTTGTATTTAGAAACGTATTTAATAAAATTCGATAGCAGTCATTCTTAAAGATAAAATGAATATAATTTAGATTCTGACATGTTTAACATTTAACGGAGTATGTATTCACACGAATGTATTAACAGTAGGCCTACGCAATGCCGTAACATAAATAATATCCCTTTCGTTATTACATGACTGCGGGGGTGTAGTCGTGCCAGGGCGCCGCCCCGATACTTTTTCTTGCAATCTGGGAGCGCCCTGTTTTCTTATTTTTACTTTTTAATATAACAGTTGTCTTACTTGCTTCTTACTCAACTTTGTATTTTTTTAATCGGTTATTTTATGACGCTTTAACATCTGCTATGGTTATCTAGCATCTGAGTGAGATGAAGGTAATAATGCTAGCGAGACGAGTCCAGGGTCCAGCGCCGAAAGTTACCCAGCATTTGCTTTTAATGGGCTGAGGGAAAACCCCAGAAAAAAACCAACCAGGATTTGAACCCGGGCCCACTTGTTTCACAACTTTGTATTTTTTTAAATATAGATTAGTAGCAGAGGCATTGCTAACAAGAAATCTATCTATCTATCTATCTATCTATCTATCTATCTATCTATCTATCTATCTATCTATCTATCTATCTATCTATCTATCTATCTATCTATCTATCTATCTATCTATCTATCTATCTATCTATCTATCTATCTATCTATCTATCTATCTATCTATCTATCTATCTATCTATCTATCTATCTATCTATCTATCTATCTATCTATCTATCTATCTATCTATCTATCTATCTATCTATCTATCTATCTATCTATCTATCTATCTATCTATCTATCTATCTATCTATCTATCTATCTATCTATCTATCTATCTATCTATCTATCTATCTATCTATCTATCTATCTATCTATCTATCTATCTATCTATCTATCTATCTATCTATCTATCTATCTATCTATCTATCTATCTATCTATCTATCTAAATCTAATGTAATCTAATCTAATCTATCTATCTAATCTATCTAATCTATCTAATCTATCCTAATCTATCCTAATCTATCCTAATCTATCTATCTATCTATCTATCTATCTATCTATCTATCTATCTATCTATCTACTTATTTATTTATTTATTTATTTATTTATTTATTTATTTATTTATTTATTTATTTATTTATTTATTTATTTATTTATTTATTTATTTATTTATTTCGAATATTAATGTGCAAAACAACAGCACAAGGCCAATTACAGTTTAGCACAAAATAAAAAACAAAACAAAACAGAACAAATGATTATAAGAATGAATGACAGAAAATGACAGTGAGATGAAATACAATCATATAATAGTCAACATTAATCATTCACCAAATGCAACAAAGTAAATGACAGTATCTAACAAATAATAAAAAATATTAAATAACAAGTAAGGATATATCATGCATAAGTAAAATCAAATCACATCTTGCAAATTAGCACTTTTAATACACCTGGCTATTGGAGAAAGGGATTTAAATAATTTAGTGAAAAAAATTATTTGACCACGAAAACATTTCACGGGAATTCTAAGATAGGTGTTATGTATAAAACAATCACAATCAATGACACCATTAATAGCATTATTAAAGAAAGTGTAATCAATATCCTGACGTCTCGAAAACAGAGGGGTACAGTTAAAATATTTAGTATTTCATAATTTAAAGAAGAGGAGTTAGGTACAAATCTGACGCACAAAGAGAAATGAATTTTCTTTGGATATTTTCTAGTTTAGCCGAATCAGTAGACGTAATAGAGTTCCACGCAACAGATGCATATTCTAATTTAGTCCTTACTGAAGCATAATATAATGTTAGTAGTGTATCAGGAGAGGAAAAGGAATAAGTAATAGACCTAATAAGACCAAGCATTCTTAGTGAATGATTAAATAAATGATCAACATGGTCATGGAAGTACAATTTAGAATCAAGATATATACCGAGATCCTTAATACAGTCCTTCCTGATTATGGCGGCATTCGATAGCGAATAGTTGAACTTTAATGTAGTTGTCTTCCTAGAAAAAGAGATAACGCATGTTTTAGAAATATTAATTTTCATACCGTTACAATCAGACCAATGTTGAATCGCATGTATATCGTTTTGAAGTAAATGACAATCAGCAAGACTATTAATTTTCCTAAATATTTTTAAATCATCGGCAAAGAGAAGATAATGGGAACAGATGGACTTACAAATGTCATCGATAAAAAGCAAGAATAATAACGGACCTAGGGTGGAGCCCTGTGGAACACCGCAAAGAGTAGTGAAAGGATCAGAGAGAGAGAGTTTCCCAACCGAACACAAGATTGTCTGTTGGTTAAATAGTTTTCAAACCAGCTAAGATAATTAATGGAAAGTCCAAACTAATCTAATTTATACCATTAAGTACGAGAAAAATTCGTACCGGCACCGGGAATCGAACCCAGGACCTCTCAGCTGTGCGTGCTGAGTGCTCTCTAACCAACTGAGCTATGCCGGGACCCGATTCACGACGCCGGCCGAACTCCTCTCGTAGTATCGTGTTACGGACTTACTGCCTGCACTTGAGACGATACACGTCATATATGTACAGGAGCGCATATTACATGACTTTATGGCCATATTCAACAACAGTTTCTTTAAACTGTTAACATCATATATGTATCAAATATGAATGAGGTCTCGCCCACCTCATTATATTTTGCTCGAATAGTATGACTAGTCAGTTTGTTTTTATACCATTAAGTACGAGAAAAATTCGTACCGGCACCGGGAATCGAACCCAGGACCTCTCAGCTGTGCGTGCTGAGTGCTCTCTAACCAACTGAGCTATGCCGGGACCCGATTCACGACGCCGGCCGAACTCCTCTCGTAGTATCGTGTTACGGACTTACTGCCTGCACTTGAGACGATACACGTCATATATGTACAGGAGCGCATATTACATGACTTTATGGCCATATTCAACAACAGTTTCTTTAAACTGTTAACATCATATATGTATCAAATATGAATGAGGTCTCGCCCACCTCATTATATTTTGCTCGAATAGTATGACTAGTCAGTTTGTTTTTATACCATTAAGTACGAGAAAAATTCGTACCGGCACCGGGAATCGAACCCAGGACCTCTCAGCTGTGGGCGCTGAGTGCTCTCTAACCAACTGAGCTATGCCGGGACCCGATTCATGACGCCGGCCGAACTCCTCTCGTAGTATCGTGAATCAGGTCCCGGCATAGCTCAGTTGGTTAGAGAGCACTCAGCGCGCACAGCTGAGAGGTCCTGGGTTCGATTCTCGGTGCCGGTACGAATTTTTCTCGTACTTAATGGTATAAAAACAAACTGACTAGTCATACTAGTCGAGCAAAATATAATGAGGTGGGCGAGACCTCATTCATATTTGATACATATAATCTAATTTACTTATTAAGATTTGATGAGGAACAACATCAAATACTTTACTGAAATCAAAGTAAATGGCATCAACTTGGTCTTGGGATTCAACTGTAGGGATAATAAGATTGAGATAATTGACCAAATATGTCGTTGTAGATTTGCTTTTAGTAAAGCCATGTTGAGCAAGATTTAATATAGATTTAACATAAAATGAAACATGTTTGTGAATAATTTTTTCAAAAATTTTTGAAAAGTTATTCAGTATTGAAATAGGTCTGTAATTATTCACAGTATGTTTATTACCATTCTTAAATATCGGAATGACAGACGCTTCCTTCCATAAAGAAGGATAAATACCCGTTTTAAGGCTAAGATTAAAAATAAAAGTTAATAGAGAAATAAGAATTTGAGAACAACCTTTAATAATGAAATTAGGTATGCCATCAGTTCCCATAGATTTATTGGGCTTAAGACTCCTAATGACATTCAAGATATCTTCACACACAATAACCGGTAAACATAAGCAGTCAGTAGTGATGCAATCACTAACATATAGATGATTGAGCTTTTTTTTGTACCGATTTAAATTGATCAGCAAAAGCATTTGCGATCTCAGTTTGATCAGTGATGTGCTCCCCATCAATAATTAACTCAGTAGGCAAGGAATTAGATTTACGAAATTATTCTACATACTTCCAAAATTTCTTAGGCTCATTTTTCAAATTTCTATCGATAGATTGGAGCCAAAATAATTTACCAGATTTGATCTTATTTTTTACTTGTTTTCGAAGGGAAGAAAAGATAAGATAATGATAATCAGATTTGGATTTTTTAAAATTCTTGTGAGCTTTATTTTTTTTTATGAGTAAACGAAACGAGTTTGAAAACCACTTAGGATAAGTAGATTTTTTTTACTCGTGTTAAAGGTACAGCATCAGCAATCGCGTCATTTATCGTATGAGTTAATGAAACAATGGCTTCATTGACATCAATAGACTCGTAAAGACTAGTTCAGTCATGATTAAAAAGAGTTGTGTATAATTTCATATAATCACCCTGAGAGAAATTAAAATAAGATTGATTAGAAGAATATAAAGGAAGAGATAAATTAACTTCAAGATTAACACAAATAGATGGGTGATAATTGTCTTGACGAACAAGAGAATGATTAGCTAGGTAAACAGAACTATTAATAACATTAGTAAAAACAAGATCAAGAAGATTTTTATTATTCAAAGTAAAATTTATCTGATTTAAGCCAAGAAGACAAGAAGGAGAAAATAGATCAAGAGACTTAATTTTTACGTAATAATGGATGTTAGGAAGGTTACAACCAGATGCCCAGTCAATACCAGGAGAATTAAAATCACCGAGAATAAGTATTCTAAAATTATGTGAATCAAGATTATTCTCAAGAAAAGTAAGATAATTTCTTAAATTTATGGGATCAGTGTCAGGAGGGAAATAGTGATTACCAATTAATAAATTACTACCATCAGAAAGAAATAATAATAATAATAATAATAATAATAATAATAATAATAATAATAATAATAATAATAAACTTTCCGCGATGCGCCCTGGTACTATTTTATTTACGACTACAACCCTGCATGACTGAAAACATTTATATCTTACCTTGAAGAAAACAAAGGCTTGTTTTACACGATATGACTAGGGCCTATGTCTTTCAGCGAACACTCTGAAACGACTGTTGCAACGGCCGCTACGAATTAAGGTAGGTGCTTAACTGAGCGCGAAGACAGAAAATAAACTTCGACGTAATTCAGTGAAACAATACGTGGCCCAATAGTACAAAAATAGTCCAATGTGTATGTTCCTATTCGAACGAAGTGCAAGTTTCTTTTGTATAGGAGCACTAATGTTGTTGAAAGGCCACTTAGTTCTGGAAAACCTGTAGAGTAGGTATATTTTCTATATATGCCCAAATGCTCATGACGTAGCAACGTGACAATCTCACAAGTCCCATACACGCAAAGACTTATCGGAGACTTATCTGTACAGACTGGAGTTACGCATAACCGCACAGTGTGAATAACGCAAGTCTAGCTGGACAAAATTCATAACTTCTCTGCATTCCAGAAGATTGCTATGAAACTTTGTACAGACCTTATACAGTAGATAGCACATATTCTTTGTGTACAAACTCTGACTACGATTGTGTAAGAGGAACTACCCGTTTATAGGGGTGGTTTTAGACAAAAATAGTAACTCCTCTCGTATCTAACAGATTTTTATGAAAAATTGTACGGAAGCTACAGGTAGGATATATTTTTGTGTATAAACTGTATTTACAGTTCCAAAAGAGGAAGTACTCTTTTACAGGAGGTGCATTTACACAAAATTAACTTCTCTCCTACATAAGATTTTATTAAACTTTGTACAGGAGTTACAGGTAGCATATATTTTTTCTGTACAAATTCTGATTACATCTGTATGCTACCTGTAGGCCTAGTAGTTGTACAAAGTTGCATAAAAATATATTATATAGGAGAGAAGTTGTTAATTTTGTCTAAATGCACCACTATAAATAGACAATTCCACTTATAAAACATAATCAAACTTTGTAGACAAAAAATATAGGGTGATTCAGACCACCCGCAACAGTAATTTATTTCGGAAACTAATGCATTAACATTTTCGAGAAAAAAATATTTATTACTAAACCACATGTGAACTTTCACTTGAGCTTAATTTCATCAATCAGCTCTAACAGGAAGTAGGGTCAGTGGCGTATCACTTTAAAATTTCAAGTGGGAGTATGGGTCAAATAGGGTACCATTTGATAGAGCTCTTCAAAACAAACAACTTTCACAGGAAACGTTTTTATTAATTCCTACTCTTTCAATGAGAAAACGTACGAAAAGACAATAGGTGATTTGGACCACACGTGTCATTTATTTCGGAATCTAGTGCATTAAAATTTTCGAGACAAAAATATTTGTCACTAAACCACATGTGAACTTTCACTTGAGCTTGATTTCATTAATCAGCTCTAAGAGGAAGTAGAGTCAGTGGCGTATCACTTTAAAATTTCAAATGGGAGTCCGGGTCAAATAAGGTACCATTTGATAGAGCTCTTCAAAACAAACAAATTTCGTAGGAAACGTTTTTACCAATTTAATAGGAAAACGTACAAAAAGATAATGCCATCAATATTGAGAAATGTTAAAAGACGAAAATGTAAACAAGACAATTAATGTTGACATTTCACTGAAAGACTGGACAATTCCATTAATTTTTATAAATATTCAAACTGTCTGCCGTTCTGAGCAGCACACATCCGTACTCTTCTTCTAACACTGTCAGTGACTCGTAACACTTCGGCGTGGTCAAGTGACTGGCAGGTCTGCCGGATGTGCTGTTTTATGTCATCTCTTATTGTGGGACAATCTTGATAAACGATGTTTTTAACCGTCCCCAAGAAAAGAAATTCAAAGGATTCAAGTCAGGAGATAGTGCTGGCCATGCCACAGAACCGCATCGCCCAGCGAAGAGCTGATTGGCTGTATCACGTGCCACCAAAGAGAAACGAGTTGGGCAACCATCCTTCTGAAGCCACATTACTACTCGTGTTGTCAGTGGTACGTCCTCCAAAAGTTGGTTGAGGATGTTCTTCAGGAATTCGGCATACATGACACTATTCAGAGCACCTTCAAAGAAATAAGGTCCAATCATTCGGTGTCCGAAGTTGCCACACTAGACATTGACACTCCACCTATGCTGGTTGTCCACTTCTCGCAGTCAGAGAGGACTGACTTGAGACCAGTAGTGACCATTATGGATATTGACATCGCCATTTCTCTTGAATGTCGTCTCATCTGTGCAAAGAATGCAGCTATGAAACCGACAGATTTTACCTGACAATTAACTCTATTTTTGGGGACGGTTAAAAACATCGTTTATCAAGACTGTCCCACAATAAGAGATGACATAAAACAGCGCATCCGGGAGACCTGCCAGTCACTTGACCACGCCGATGTGTTACGAGTCACTGACAGTGTTAGAAGAAGAGTACGGGTGTGTGCTGCTCAGAACGGCAGGCAGTTTGAATATTTATAAACATTAATGGAATTGTCCAGTCTTTCAGTGAAATGTCAACATTAATTGTCTTGTTTACATTTTCGTCTTTTAACATTTCTCAATATTGATGGCATTATCTTTTTGTACGTTTTCCCATTAAATTGGTAAAAACGTTTCCTACGAAAGTTGTTTGTTTTGAAGAGCTCTATCAAATGATACCTTATTTGACCCGGACTCCCATTTGAAATTTTAAAGTGATACGCCACTGACCCTACTTCCTGTTAGAGCTGATTAATGAAATCAAGCTCAAGTGAAAGTTCACATATGGTTTAGTGACAAATATTTTTGTCTCGAAAATTTTGATGCACTAGATTCCGAAATAAATGACACGTGTGGTCCTAATCACCTATTGTCTTTTCGTACGTTTTCTCATAGAAAGAATAGGAATTAATAAAAACGTTTCCTATGAAAATTGTTTGTTTTGAAGAGCTCTATCAATGGTACCCTATTTGACCCATACTCCCATTTGAAATTTTAAAGTGATACGCCACTGACCCTACTTCCTGTTAGAGCTGATTGATGAAATTAAGCTCAAGTGAAAGTTCACATGTGGTTTAGTAATAAATATTTTTTTTTCTCAAAAATGTTAATGCATTAGTTTCCGAAACAAATGACTGTTACGTGTGGTCTGAATCACCCTGTATATTTCACCTGAAAATTCTGTATAAAGTTTCATAAAAATCTGTTATATAGGAAAGAATTTATTTATTATATTTAAATGCATCCCTAAAAGGAGTAGTTCCACTTATGGAACAGTAAATATAGTTTGTGCACAAAAAATATATGCTACCTGTAACTTCCGTACAATGTTTCATAAAAATCTTTTAGAAGGAGAGAAGTTATTAATTCTGTCTAAATGCACCCACTATAAAGGGTAGTTTTTCTTGTGCAAACATAATCAAAGTTTGTACACAAATCATATGTGCCACCTGTAAGTCATGTAGAAAGTTTCATAACAATGCGTTAGGCTGCAGAGAAGTTATTAATTTTGCCCAGCTAATGATTTGCGTTCTGATTCACTGTACGCTTATTAAGGTCCAATGTACTTTTAAACTGATATTCCATATCATGTGAAAAATATTGTAGGCCTAAAACACACTCACGGTGATTAAAAACTTCCTTAGTCAATGATTCTTTCCTGCTGTTAACCCAAACATGGAACACTTTTCGTACGTCCCACCACTGAAAAAAATTAATTACTGATAAATGCGCAAGAACGCGCAAACTTTAAAACAAGGATTCAACACTCTAAATGATACTGTATTAAATGGTAAAAGAAGTGCTGTAACCGGACATGACCGACTATACTAAAACTCACATTATATTTTGAGAACTTTAAAAACATAATTTTTTTCAATTGCAATACTTAAACTCTACTGTAAAAAGGAAAATACTTCATAAACTTGTAATTGAAATTACATTAGTAAGAACGTACCTATTTGAACAAATTCCACGTTTCAGAACACAATAAATCACTAAGATTTCACCCACAAAGTAAGACTCTCTCTCTACGACTAAACCGGAGCTAGAAGTGTTACGAAGAACTCAAAGTTTATACCCTTCTAAATATAGTTTTCCGCTGATAAATCAGTAAAAGCTATTACTCACAACATTCTTCAAATATTAAAGAACACGAATTCATATTCACTTATGCATAACTAAACAAGTCGAAATTTGATTTTTGTCTACCTAGATCGGGAAAATTGCACACTGTGAACCGGCTAGAAAAGACAGATTGCTACTGAAGGCCTGGTGCTATAGACAGCATGCCAGCGATGTCAAGGTCAAGAGCAGGTAGACGGTACTGCGTGCGATCAAGCGCTCACTGATTGCAACGAATCTATTCTGCAGGCAGCAGTAGTGAATAAGAAGAGGTGAGCAAAGTGAACTATATTGGCCTGTCACTGCAAGATGAATTAAACTGTTTTTAAATAATAGATAACATGTTATATTCATACAAGACAACAAGAAATCAGAACATGTTTTGTAGAGTTTACCTCTCCTATAAATGCAATGAATTACAAAATACTAGACTACAATAAAATATGATAAACATAGCTTCTCCTTAACTTATATAGTTTCAGATAATAGCTAGAATATAATTATTTTTATATACTTATCTAATAATCCAACTAGTATAAAACACGGTTTTTCTGTTTTAAACTTACCAATACAAAAGTGAAAGAAATTACAGGACTTTGTGCATACGGAAAAATGAAATAATAGGTCTGCAACAAATAATAAACATAGAATATTTTCTTTATCTTAGAGGTTTTAGATAATGAGGCCTACCTAATAAATTGCTATGTAACTGTTACATACTTAATAATGTACTTATTATATGAACAGTACATTTCTAGAAACAAATTTTAATTTCTGACTTCTCGTCTAATGCTGAAGTGTTTTTTCTTGTTTTAGCCGACACAAACCTCCTTATGTACGGCGAAACTATGTTTCCTGCAGCATGACGTAGCATAGCATGCTTATTATCTTCTGATAATCTTGATGTTAGTTTTGGTTTTGTGAGGTTCATAAGTAAAGAAAATTTCTCACATACGTGCTTACTGCCAAATATAGAAATAATTTGCGCCGCAAATATTCGTACCCTGGATATATTACCCGGCAAAGCGAACTTCCAACTTGGCTCTGTTCACGCTATTCAAAGAACCTGGGGAGAAATTTTCCTTGGCTTAATCAAAGGACATCTCAATGGTAAGGAACACTGTCAAACTCAAAATCTATGGAAGACATATCTTCACAATTCTTTTTAGACATAATTCGTAACGAGTCTACGCTATTAGCATCATACTTTTTGTGCTTTATTCTGTAAACTTAAACGCAATGGAGTGAGAAAGAACCTCTACAGTACATCTAAAAATATATTTATTACTATTTAATGTCAATAAAACAACAAAATCTCAGTACATAATTATGTACATCAATTAATAATTTCAGGCGTTTCACATTGCTTCTCTTCGTAACTAGATACTTTCCATATATCAAAGAACATTTTCGCCTCTTTCACTCATAATAAGTCAAGAGTCCAGTCAGCCTAAAACTTACTGAACGACTTCTTCCTCAATGTGTAATGTACAACTCTTCAGTTCACCAGTGACTTGTACCTGCGAGCCGTACGTGCCATGGATAAATATATAAATATATATATATTCATCCATGTACGTGCTCTGAACAGCGCATACGGGCGATGAGGCACGCTTGCGCTCTCGTTGACATCACCGCAGTAAGCGAAGCTCTTCCGTCTCGCGGAGTAGTCCATCGTTCGGTTTAACGAATATCCGAGTCTCACTCGGTTGGACGGCTCTGGATTATGAAAGACAGATAATATTGAGCCATTCAGGAGTTCCGAGAATCGTTGCAAGGACGCGATTATCATCGTGTACCTTTCAAATAATATTTCCTCCTCTCTCCTCATTGATTGAAGCACGCACCATGAAACTATAATCATTAAATTGGAGAGTGCTTTTATTTTTATTAATTTATTTTAGTAGGTTATTTCACGACGCTTTATCAACATCTCTGGTTATTTAGCGTCTGAATGAGATGAAGGTGATAATACCGGTGAAATGAATCCGGGGTCCAACACCGAAAGTTACCCAGCATTTGCTCATATTAGGTTGAGGGAAAACCCCGGAAAAAACCTCAACCAGGTAACTTGCCCCGACCGGGATTCGAATCCGGCCCACCTGATTTCGCGGCCAGACGCGCTGACCGTTACTCCACAGGTGTGGACTATTTTTGTTAATAACTTGTTATCTTCCGAACAACGATTTATTAGAGAAATAATAATACATCCACTTAGAATAATTAAAATACATAGGCTATATTAACAACTACTCTTTCAGAGGTAACCTATGTATTTTGAGTTTCAAGTATGAACGTTACAATAGTAAGTGTGTATATATTTGCTCTTCTATTCTGTAAGTAATTATAATTTATTTTATTCTTGTATTTGTTTACACGTCAGATTTCATCTATGCATTACGTTTATTTCCTTTGTTGTTACCGGTGTCCATTAGTTGATTTATATATTAGTTATGAAGATAAATATACCAAAGTGTCCAATCAATTATAACCCTATTTCAAGCTAACTTACTTATGGCTTTTAAGGGTTCATTGCCGCCCTCACATAAGCCCGCCATCGGCCCCTATCCTGTGCAAGACTAATCCAGTCACTATCCTCATATCCCACTTCCCTCAAATCCATTTCAATATTATCCTCCCATATACGTCTCGGCCTCCTAAAAGGTCTTTTTCCCTCCGGTATCCCAACCAACACTCTATGTCAGCCGTGGCGAAAAAGTGATCGTGCGCCGAGCCACTGTGAAAGCTGCAACGTGCATAGTACCTATGGAGGGAGGCGGACACCCGAAGGGGAAGTGAAGCAACTGTCTGAATTATTAACGGATTTTCATTTTACTTATGTCAAGCACTTAAATACAATTTTATATAATACTAGCCGTACCCATGCGCTCCGCTGCACCCTTTAGAAATAAATATAAAGTAATTATATAATTAAAATAGGACATTTGATCCAGGGAACATTCGTGTTTGATAGAAGGATAAATCGTTTAATATGTTACTTAATTTAAATTGCATCCAAATAATTAAAATGCGATCATTTTGGTCCAGAGACACTCATTTGGTGCAATGACAATTCCTTTAACATGTTTCTTAATTTTTATTACATGCAACCATAGTTTAATGAAGATTGACATCATTTAGATTTAATGTGTATATTTTATTTTACTTGTTATAGGTTTCCATTAAATTATGGTAATAACTTAATTTTAACCCTTGTTTTCTACGTATTGAGTAAATGGCGCTTGGCCCACTATGGTACTGAACCCTTCAAATAACTTAAATTATATTATATTATATTATATTACATCAGAAGTTACTGTAATAACATTAGGCCTATAGCATTATGTCCATCTAGAGAAACTACACTTTCCAGTGGTGAAATAATAATTAATTATACAAATCGGTTAATTCAGCTTCCGATATTACTTCATACAAACACAGAAACATTCTCTGTAGGCTATCTTTCATAGCTTTCGATTGTTGCTGTCCAAGGCCCCTTATAGACGAAGTCATTTGTTTTTTAATTCATTACACGGCCTTAGATGGCAGTTATTTTAATTTTAAAATTCATTTATCTCATTAAATATCAGTCCTATCAAAATTTTTCAAGGAATAAAACTTATCGAAAATTATTTTTAAGAAAACTTTTGTTATGTAACATTTTTCACAAAAATCAATAATAAGCGAGATATATCTATTTATTTAATTCAGACCTCCTTATAACCCCCCTTTTAAATAATGTATTTTGAATGCCATATAGCCCAAAATCTAAGTTACAACGAACTTAATTTATATTACAATTTTTATCGAAATCCGTTCAGCCATTATCGCGTGAAAAGGTAACAAACATACAGACAGACAGACAGACAGACAAACAAAAATGTCAAAAAATCGATTTTCGGTTTCAGGGTGGTTAATTATATATGTTAGGACCAATTATTTTTGGAAAATCGAAAATGACCAGAAAAATTTCGGCTACAGATTTATTATTAGTATAGATAGATGAGGTTACAAACTAATGTTTAATGCGTGTAACGAAGAAAAAAATGAATAAGAAAACAAAGGACACATTATCACAACCTAAAATTAACTGTCTTCAGAATGTCTCTGCGACAGAGTTTCAGAATCAGGAATTATGTCACTGCAAGTTGTAGTTGATCACGAAGGTATTTGTCTATCAGTCGTGATCTAAATTTGATTTTTACTACTTTCATTGTTGAAAATAATTTTTCATAAACGTAAATTGTAGCGGACATGGCTTCAACAGAGCAAGCGAAAGAACGAAGGTTCGAATATTTATTTTTTGGCAAAGATTTGAAAATTCAATATTGGTCAAGTCCTTATCTAGCTTTCATTCAACATCACATTGTAAATCTGAGTTTAAATTGAGGAGCTAACCGCATTATTCGTACATCTGCTGAAAAACGATCGACGTACAGAGATGATGATAATAACACTTGTCCTTTCAATGTTTCATGAGTGACATGTATAAATCAACCGTTTTCCTCGTAATATTTGTGAACAAATCATACATTTAATATTCTCATCATATTGGCAGCAAAAAAATGCGTCCTCCCATCCTACTTGAAACTTTCGTTTTTGTAGAAGTACATGGTTTCGAGAGAGACATTGTGACGATACGCCACTCGCAGGTCAACGATAAATGCAAATGCAACAGAGTTTGACTCCAGTGAGTGAGAGGGTGGGGATTGGGGGAGGTAGGAAGCAAGAGAAATGCATAGCTATCATTGCGAGTCACAATGTGCTCGCGAGTCACATTTTCGCCACGGCTGCTCTATGTGCATTTCTGGATTCACCCATACGTGCTACATGTCCTGCCCATCTCAAACGTCTGGATTTAATGTTCCTAATTATGTCAGGTGATGAATGCAATGCGTGCATCTGCGTTGTGTAACTTTCTCCATTCTCCTGTAACTTCATTCCTCTCAGCCCCAAATATTTTCCTAAGAATTTCAAGCTAACACTTTTTTTTTCGATTGTTACTCCATTTGTGTAGTTACAAAATGTCATCAGAGTTCCTGTGTGATGAAATGCGCTTGGTATTGTGTCCTCTATATCTGTGGTTCTGTCTAGCCAGGAGCAACCGCTTCGAGGCCGGATATTTGAAGGCATGTCCTACCTCGCCGGTAGATCTGCAATCGGTCGAATATAAACCGCTTGTAAGCGCAGTTCTGCAGCACTCTGGTACAGACCGATTATTTAGTCCTGACAGCTCAGCGACGCGAAAGAAGGGAAGTAATAGGAGGGGTAGGGAGAGTTCCGGAGTAGAGATAAGGGCGAGCGGTCGGTAAAGGAATGCAGTACAGCTTAGTTGTACTGGAAACATACTGCTTCTACCGCATGACATCCGATCGCTCCGAAGGCAAGCGAGTGTATAACCCAAACACCTCTTGGCGTAACTAAATGGACTCGCCTGACCCAGGCGCAGATCGCCAGCGACTGTCAGGACTAAATAATCGTACTGTACCAATTTAAGGGGTTAGGTACAGCTTACAGCAGTAAAATTTTTGGAAATATTCAACATTTTTTTTCCTCCATTACTGTATCTTGTACAATAATGAAAATTGGTATGTATAAAACACTGTCCTTCTGCTATATGAAAAAAATATTTTTACGATTTAAAAAAAAATATATATATATATTTTTTTTTTTCAAAATTCAAAATGTTGGCATTTCACTGTGCAGTGATGAAGCGTTTCCCTCATAATTCAAAAACTTGTCAACTTTTTCATGTTCTCTCTCTTTTATTTTATTGCTGAAACTCATGTTCACAATATCATGCTCTTTCAACTACACTCCTTAATAAATAATATATATTTTTATTTTGTGTAATAGAAAATACTGATATTTCACCATTTTTAAATGAATTTATTTTTATCAGAGAATCTACCTAAGATAGAGAAGTAATCTTGCATCATATTGTAGATATGACATGTATAAATACACACAAAAGAATTCATCACAGAATGTTGAATAGTTTTTCAGTTATGTGGAAAACGCATCATCACTACACAGTGAACTGAATTTTGAAAAAAAAAATGTAAATCATTTTTTTAAACCGTAAAAATATTTTTTTCGTATAGCAGGACAGTGTTTTACACTTACTAATTTTCATTATTGTACAAGATATAGTAATGGAGGAAAAAAAATGTTGATTATTTCCAAAATGTTACTGCTGTTAGCTGTACCTAACCCCTTAACACAGAGAAGTAATAACTGAATTCGAAAAAGATGTGAGCAATAATGATGAAAGAAGGGAAGTTGTAAGTAAAGACAGACCTACACCATCACTGACAATTTTTATGGAAGATAATCTTAAACGGCGAGCTTTTAATGCATCTTGGTATGAGCAACATAAAATGGTTAAGCGGTAATGTGATGCGAAATAAACTTTTCTGTTGCTGTGGAGAAAAAGAACAGTGTGGTTTTCAGCGACCTGAAAAATATTTCCAGGGGAATTTGAACATATGCTTCTTCAGCTGAGCTTGATATGCATTACTTCATTACACTGAAACAGTTACTGAAGTTCACCTCTGTGGAGTAACGGTTAGCGCGTCTGACCGTGAAACGAGAGGCCCGGGTTCAAATCCTGGTTGGGACAAGTTACCTGGTTGGGGGGTTTTTCCTCAACCAATAGAAGCAGAATTGCTGGGTAACTTTCGCCATTGGACCTCGGACTCATTTCGCCATCATTAATTTACATATTATCATATCCATACCATAGTCCGAGTTAAGTTCATGGTACGACGTGCTGTACTTGTACAAAAGCGCCACTCAGTCACTCATAGAATAGGAGTGGTAAGCATAATAAGCCTCAGGCTGCAGTGCAAGCCTTCGGGAACCTCCTCTGTACAAGAAAAAAAAGTTACTGAAACAAACTCACAGCACAGCAACTTGCTTTGTGGCATTATTCAATAATAATAATAATAATAATAATAATAATAATAATAATAATAATAATAATAATAATAATAACAATAACAATAATAAGTGTTTTTTTTATTTTACTTGGTTATTTAATGACGCTGTATCAACGAGGTTGTTTAACGTCGATGGATTGCTGATAGCGAGATGATGCCGAAGTTTCGCCATAGATTATCTGACATTTGCCTTAGGGTTAGGGAAAAACTTCAGAAAAAACCCAACCAAGTAATCAGTCCAAGCAGGAATCGAACCCGTGCCCGAATGCAACTCTGGATCGGCAGGCAAGCGCCTTAGTCGACTGAGCTACACCGGTGATTCAGTAATAGCACAGTCTAATACATATAGTCACGCAACTTCAACACTATGTATTACACTGTGGTAATAGTTACTTAATATTATAAATAATAAACATTTTATACGGGAGGTGGAGGGTAAAGACTAATTGGGATTTTCCGTCTCTGATCGCGTCAAAACCATGATAGAAGTGATATTAAACCCTTGCGGTGAATTTCGGTGAAGTCCGAAGGGCCTCCACTTCCTTCACCTCCACACCGGGCCCCCTTGCGATCTTCTAACATGCGACAAAGAGTTGGTGGTGTGAGGAAACAACGGGAAGTTACCGGTATCGCATTTGGGTTATTACATGCAAAAAAGTATTTTTTGAACCATGATGTCTCAGAAGTTAAAAATATTGTAGTAGGTTATTCTGATGTTCTAAATATGAATTTCATGCAATATTATATTTATATTCTTCATAGTTTGGCAGCAATCAGCATTTAAAATATTGGTTTAGCAAGAAACATGGTTTCATTCATTGAAGTTTTCTTACTACGTAAAAGAAGAAGGAAAAGTGATTTCAATGCAATTCGGAAAAGGTGAGCCTAGTTTATAAATGCCCTCAAAATGAAAAAAAATATATATATATATATATATATATATATATATATATATATATATATATGCCTATATTTTTTAAATAGTTACCCGCCGTAAAATAATTTAAAAAAATATAGAACACAAAATGCAATTCATGTTTACAGACGAAAAAAAAAAGTGTTTACTTCTTTAGGGTATATTTATTCACAATGAAAATTTTAGAATGTTAGCTTAAATACCATGCTAGTTTTTAATAAAAATAACTCACCGGAACAAAGGAGCCCAGCAGGTAGGCCATCCCGTCGTCATTGCCGCATGATGCTGTTTACACTGCTTCTCATCTCCCGCCACGACTTCTCCGTGCACTTACAGTAACTTCTTTGGGTACTTCACATGACGAAGAAAATGTTTTAATAGTTATTTTGTTCTGGTAAATTGGAACTACACAGTGAATGCTACGTGTTCCCGCAACTGTCTTCAGCCTGAGAAACCGATCGTTATTTAATATGTCAGCCTCATTTTCATGTTGTTCTTTCCCCGTAAACGAGATATCAATACCAGGAATATTAGTTTTCGCTCATTCATACAGCTCTTTCGGGTTCGTAATTTGAGTTCCCCGTAGACTAGCGTGTGCAGCAAGCAGCTTTATTGTTCCACCGACATCATCGCAGGGGCTCTTTCCGTGACTTGTTGCAAAAAAATGCCACTCAGCTGCGACCTGAAAGTCCGTCATGTGATAAGATATATTAACAAAATTCTTCCTGTTCTTATATTGCCCTCCTGCACAATCGCTGAAATAATATATATATTTTTTTCACACCCTGAAATTTTTGTCTTAGTTTTAGTATAAATTCTTTTTGAAGTAAATAAACCCCTGCAGTATCTTGTACTAAATAATGGATATAAATTCGAAGCACAGATGTTCCACTGAATTAACCTTGATGTTTCTGAAATAAACAACAAATGGGTGTATTGTGACTTGACTTGTACTCCAGTGGTATCTTTGAATCGCATCCTGTATTACGAAACTGTAATTCTCAGAATAATCGCCAATAACGATAAATTCTCCATATTGGATTGTATTCTTGAGATGTTTTAGATATGAGAATTGAGCTTTTGCAATGAAATTGTGGGCTTTTTATACGCTCCAGCTTTTGGGTAAACAGGTTAAAACCATAATTTTTCGTTCGTTCAGTGCACAATAGAAAATTTCTCCTTAAATTGTACGATCATTCTTTGCTATCGTTGCTTTTATTCCCTACATAAAATATTTTACGGTTTCGTTCACGGCACTGGCTTTCCTTCCCGCGTATGATTTGACGCACAACTTACGTTTAGAGACAGGAGACTGTCCAAGCGCCGTTAATAATTGATTTAAATTGCTTATTGTGGCCTCCTCTTTAATTTCTGGTAGAACATACTCTTCTTCACTAGATTTCGACTAAATATCAGTCCCGGCAGACATTCTTCTTCGCTTGATTTCCTCTCATCACTCTGTTCACTATAGCCCGTGGATGCCATTTTTTATAATTTGATACAACACGAACTGCATATTGTATCACCTATCACTAAATTAGGCATTTTTTTCTCGCATCCATTCGATAACTTTTCTATTACCTGTCTTTCTCGTATGTCCTTGGAGTCCGAAAGGGTTACAGCAACAAAATACAGAAAACAACTTTGATTTTGGCATTTCCAATCTAATCAGGCACCACTGCACTGTTAAAAATTCACAGCTTTAAACAAATGCTTCCAGACGTATACTGTCACCTTCAGCTGCGCGATCAAGGTCAGGGAGATGACACACGGGTTTGGGATTACTCGAGTTATGACGTCTCGCGAACGCTGCAACCGTCCACACAGCAAGCGATTTTCAACCGTTATTTTATAACAAAAAATTTTAATTTAATTCCTCATAGGTTTTTTAAGATTAGTTCATAAAACTTGGGAGATGGATTAAGAATAAGATTTTCTTCAATACGAATGAAATTCGCATGAAATAAAAATGTTGCATTAAAATATAACACCATTTTTTTTTGCAACGAAGCGTTTTATGAGCATCCCTTAATATTATTCGAATTAGTCTTTAAGATATTAAAATATGGTTGTTCAGGTTTACAATGGTGTCTCTTTATTTTCGATAACACTTCATATAGGGTGTCTAGAATATTTAAAATTATGGATAACATTTAACTGCCACCCATTTGTCAATCATCTGTATGACTAAAATATTAATGGTATGGCGGTCATAGTTGGCAGTTTAATTTATTTTTATAATAACATTATTATATTAAAAGCACAAAAAAATTCATGACATCACTGGCATATTCTTAAAATTTTCCATGGAATGACCCATTTATCTTTCCAAGAAAAACTGCAAGCATGGGCTGAGACAAAGAGGAAGGCAGAAAATAGAAAAGATTGAAGAATTCTGGGTTTGCAGTAGAAGACCTGCCCTTGGGCAGAAAACTATGAAACTAGTCGTATCAGGCCTCACCGAGGATTTTGGTCACCTACCACTACTATAAACTGAAAATGTAAGTTCCAAGCCTGTTGTCCATTTGTCTCAAGCAGTTTTTTGTCGTTCTACTGAATAAACATTAGATAATTTTGAAGGGGAGTGCCGAAAATGGGTATAACCTAACAGCTATTACATGAGAGGAAGAAGCATGACAGAATGGCAACAGGGCAGGAGAGCAAAAGATGTTAAAAGCCTGCACATCGAGTGAGACGCATCAGCAGTCCTCGCAAGAGAAGAGTTCCGAGCCCTTGCACTGTGCGAGTGAGACTCGAGTAAACTATGCCCAAGTACAGAAGGCAATATATGAAAGCCAAGACTCCTATTTCGAAGGCTTTGAAAAAAAAAAATCTGAAATTTGTATGGTAAACTTACCTCCTGAACTTCACAAAGGAGTAGTAAGAGATCTTTGAAATCAAAAGTTTTCGGCGGAGAAATGCGATCACTCGAGAAATACCATACTATTTCTTCATGGTACTATGCTCATAGAAATGCATGAGAATAGTTTCTCAAATATATATTTTCATAACTTGCCATCATTTTGCTACAAAGAACTGCTTAGAAGGACAGATGGATCGATTTGTGAATGAATCGTTCACTTGAACGATTAATAATTGAGAATCACGAGAATAGATTCGTGGTATGGACGGATCGTTCAAAAGAATCGTAACGAATCAGCATGATCTAGTAACCAACAATAACATTTTATATGCTTGAAGTAACCCTATCAGCAATCATTTCCGAAATGTGCAAATGCTCCTGAGCGAGCAGAGGGAAAGGACGTATGAAAAGGATATGTATACTACAGAAGACTACTTGGACTCAGTGACAGAGCACAAATATAGAAAAATGTTAGCATTCAATTATCTCTGGCTGTTATCAATATCACTTAGTCAATCTTTGTGATATAGTTGATCTCTTGAATACCTTTCTGCATTGAAACGTCATACACAACTTTTTTTTTCTTTAATTAAATTGTTTAGAGGTGGAGTGAGTCTTCCTTTTTCATTTATACCTTTTTTCTCGAATTGTAATTCTCCTTCTTCCGGTTTTATGACTGCTGATGCAGTCTTCCGGAAACCAAATGCCAATCCTCCCTATCCATTCAAATTCCTGGAAGTCATGGCAGTCTATACCCCTTCTAACCACGTCTTTGCTGGACGACCTCTTTTCCTTCTTTCTGTCGGTATCCATTCCATAATTTGTCGTGGTAGTCGCTCCTCTGTCATTCTCTTTACATGTCCATACCATTGTAGTCTTTTCTTCTCTATAATGTCAATAATGTCTGGTTCTTCCTCTACTTTCATAATTTCTTTTATCTGTCTATTTTTTACTCTTTCTTTTCTTGATTTTCCTGCGGATTTTCTTAAAACATCCATTTCTGTAGCCAAAATTTTATTTTGTTCCTTGTAGAAATTTGCCATACTTCTGCACCATAGGTAAGAATACTTTGAATTACTGTTTTATAAATTTACAGTTTCCTGTTTCTTGTCATATGTTTGTTCCACTAAAGAGAATTTAGAGCATTAATTGCTTTTTTTGTTTCGGAAATTCTATGTTCAATTTCATATTACTTTTCTCAAATTGATCTATGTTCGTCCCTAAATATATACATTCCACACTTGGTTCTATAATTTCTCCATTGTCTAGTAGCAATGGTTCTATCTCCTCGCCTTAACTGTTCTATGATACAATCACACACACTCATTTTGATTTATTTCACTATACTAACAATGCCACTTTTGAATCGTTAACACGGTTGTTTCACTCCCACAGCTTTCACTCAGGGTCAAGAGAAGAGCAAAGAGCGAAGGGGGAGCAGGTCTTGCCAAGCACATGCAATTAACACAAGTCACTGGTTCCTACGTTAGTGAAAAAGATATCATTAACAAGGACACAGAAATAATCATATGTAACAAAAACAGACCATTGTAGCTTATGTCTTGCAGCCTGACCAAAAAACGATATTTATATTTTAATCACCAGGCACATGAAATAAAATATAACTTGTTTGAGCTGAAATAATTTTTAACAAAATAACTTTCAAAGTGTTAGCACTGCTAACATGGATGCACTGCCACTAACTAAATGATTGGGTAATTAGTCAAAGTCCTTGTTCAACACATGTAAGCAAGGTAACAGGTAGTGAATTTTTACCTTGTATCGTGATGTGAGAATAAAAGGTTCTATCTGCATTCCTGTAATTTTTCAGGGGAGAGGCTTCAAGTTTGAATTAAAAATACTTGTTCTTGTGTAATTGAACAGATATTCATCATCATTCATTATGAGTGTCATATGGAAATCACAGTGTGTGGTGCATTCTGGACAGTCTCTAACAAATTATATGGTCTATGCTTCTCAGTACTAGCGACATCTATGAGCCCACTTGTAGAGTTGGGTGAATAACAAGTTAAAGACCCTACCACTGGATAATAAAAAAAAAAAAATAAATAAATAAATAAAAATAACACAAAAAAACTGCCTAACCTTCAGAAACAGAAGTTTTTCATACCAGGCAAGTGTGGCTGTACAGTATAATTTGTCATGTTTCACAGCAAGCTATGATATCTACAGCTATATTTCATATTTGGTTTGAAACATAGCCTGGACGTGGAACAAATGAGGTGGCCTCTGGTATTCTACATTTTTTTCAACACGTTGAAGAAATTTTGACTCAGAAAGGAATTAAAGAAGATAATATTCTACTGTTTTCTGACAACTATGGAAGTCAGAACAAGAATTCTACGATGTTGGCGGTAATTAAGTATTTTGTGGAAGAAAGAAAAGTTTTTAAGAAGGTATATCACAAATTTCCTGTTCCCAGTCAAAGTTACATATTTCCCGATTTGGGTATTTGCAAAGATAGAGAAAGATTAGGTTGAAATTATTTCTAAAAAAAAAAAAAGACATATTGAAGAGACATGTGAATTGAATTGAATTTAAAAGCGGGAGGGCCATGACAGCCCTAGCACTGCGACCTGAAATATCTTGAAGAGACATGTGACTGTTCAAATACTTGGTCGGGACTGGAAAATAAAAGGCTTCAAGCCAAGGAGTGAAATCGAAGTTGCCTTTTCAGATTTCAGGAGAGAAAATTCTAACATTAAAAAAAATCCTGTCATTTCTGCTCCTCTTTCTGTGGATAAGACATTTTATGCAGGCATGATGTCTGCAACAAAGAAAACGTAACCTTACCAGTTAGTTTATACATAAATTGAAAGTGTTACTAATTTCATAGAATATTATTGCAGTATTACGGATTTTCATATTAAATGTTAATACTAAGTATGTATCACAACTTTTGTACTGGCTGGCTTTACGAGGACTTGATCCGGGACAGATCCATACACTTAGGCACACTTGGCCTATTATGCGCCCTGTACATGTGATGATTGTCCAAGTCCAACACATGGCCTGGGTGGTATTCATGAACCCGACAGGTGAGCCATCTTGCCTCAGCCCCTGATAGTGTCAGGTCCCGTTTCTCTGAACAGTAGTCTGATAAGGCCCAGGGGCCACGAGCCCCAAGTCCTTCCTGTATCAGCATCAGAAATCCGTTTTACTCTCAAAACTTCACTGCAGCCTAATTTATTACTGCAGATGATAGATGAAATGAGGGGGAGTTAGAGTGTTCGTGGAATGATAGAGGGAAAGGAAGTATCCGAGAAAAACCTTCTGCAACATCTACTTTGTCAACCATAAATTCCATCACAACCTGGTCGGAGATCAAACCCGGGCTGCCTGGATGGAAGACCAGCACACTACCACTTGAGCCACAGACGCTTAAATAAGTAACTATTAATTAAGGATTTTATATCTATGTTCCAAAAGACAAATGCTACTAAGATACTCATTTGAATGCATAAATATGGAAATACGAGCAGTGAGGGAAGTGAGACGGTATGCGCTAGTATGGAATACTGCCACTGGTTTCTATGGCCAGAAAACATACTGTTAGTGAAAAATGACATACCGTCACTGAAAAAATGTGATCATAAAAATTTGTTTATACATTTCTTCACAGCAAAGAGTAATATCTCTTTGCTTCGTAAATCCAAACCACAGCTTTCTGGAACTGTATTCAGCAGGGCCGCCGAGAATGGGGGGCAAAGGGGACAAGTGCATATGGGCCCGTCAGATTAAGTGAATCTGATTACTTTTTATTATCACAAATAATTATTCACAGATACATACCGGTACTATAACATTTTGTAAGAACATTTGTTACATGAATCTGACATATTAACCAACAATAGTAGAATTAATACGAATTACCACCTAATTATGTAAATGTTTAACTTTTATATAATAGAATATCGGTTTCCTACGTTAACAATCATCGACACTACACACAAGGGCTCCAGGATTTGCCTGAAATATGTTCCCGTCGCTTGTACTGAACACGTTCCCAAATCCAAGCTGCAGGATCACGTTTCCTTTTCAGTAGGGCCTACATAGTATGTTTCGTGACGAAACTTTCGTCTTTTCGTTGTCGTTTTTCTAGTAAATTCTGTTCATTAGTGTTACCAATGGACAATGGACAAGTAGAAGCATAAGTCGGGAGCTGAGAAGCGCAAGGAGAGACAGAAAAAATGGAAGATATTAAGAAAGGGAGTAGAACTTTGTTTGAAGTTGGTGTGAAATTGAGCGACTATGGAAAACTAAAAAGTAGCAGTCAAATTGTGTCATTGAATGTGTTGTTCGAAAACAAGAGCCTTTCCAAAAACAGTATTACAGTATTTTCATAACTCAAGAATCGAAAATGTGTTCCCAGGGACTGGCTAGTGTGGAATGAAACAAATCAGGAAAAATAGTAGAGTGACTGATTTGTTTCACTCCACACTAGCCAGTCTCTGGGAACAAGTTCTCCATTCTTGAGTTTTGAAAATAATACTGGAAAGGCTCTTGTTCCGTCACTTAGAAGGTTATTAGGTAGGTTGGGGGTACTTTTTCGAAAAACACATTCAATGACACAAATTTGTCTGCCACTTATTAGTTTTCCAAGGTCGCATGACTCAGAATTAGAAACTGGTGTGTGTAAATTTGTTTCACTTGCACATATTAACTGATCATTTTTACAATTTATTGCTTGTTCTGATTCAATACTACTGTTATCAGAATTTTTTTTCTAAACAGCCACAACCATTAGTATTCACTTCTAAGCATGAACTGTCATTTTTGACAACCTGAACAGATTGGCTTGAGATTGGTTTATTTTCTGCACCTTCACTAGCAATGCTCAATTTCACACCAACTTCAAACAAAATGAAGGAAATAAAAATGTATTCAGAGTAGCAATGTGTCAAGAAAGACTGAGTAACCTTGGCCTCCTTAGTCTGGACAGCGATCTTGCTAGGTCTTTAAATTTTGATGATATAATTGATGATTTTGCATCAATGAAGTCAAGGAGAGTTGTTTTTGTTGATGTTGGCCTGCAAGTCAGAAATTACAGCTGTTTAAGGATAGTGTTTTATGAAAACGAAACGAAACAAATGACAATGAAAAGACGAAAGTTTCGTCACGAAACATACAATGTAGACCCTGCTGAAAAAGTAGCGTGATGAATATAATATATTGTGCTAATGTGAAGTTTTGTTAAAAGTTTACAATGTAACAAAAGTGTCTATTTTTAGATTCGTATCTGTATGGGGTTATCTTTTATTTATTTTGCAAATAATTATTATGGTCAGAATAATTGGTAACTTGTCATTTTTAACTTTTTTTTAATGGGGACCGAGCACAATATTGCACAGGGACCTATAAATCCTGTCGGCGGCCCTGGTATTCAGTGTGTATATAGACACGCTTATTTGATAAGCTCAACCCCTGGAATATTTACAATGGTAGTACTTCAAGTATAGAAGGCTGTGGTCTGTAGCTTGCAGTGGCCATTGTTGTCAATTTAGTGTGTGTCATTTTTTGTTGCACTTTTTATTAATAATTAAGTAAAGCACTTTGAAGTTTTAACATTATTTTAAATGATAAGTCTCAAAGGACATTGTAAAATGATCTAGTAAATAGCTGATGTAACTTGGAATTATTTTATTAAGAAGTTTAATGTGTTGCGTAAGCTTCAAAGATTCGCATTATTGACTGCACGAAACAATTTATTGTATACATCATTTATGTCTATGTTGTAAGGGAGAAGTACCGGTATGCCTTTTTTTAAATCGAGGTACTGCCCATGTCTCACGTCCTGAACCAAGAGCTCCCTAGTGCTTATAACCACGCCTCTTAGGTCTGCTTGGACCGGCACGGCAGTTGCAGCGTGTGCCACGGTAGCATATTACATGTGCTGAAAACATTATCCTATGCCATTGCAGGGGTCTTTACTGTTTATAATACTGGATACTCTAAGCGTGGTTACCACTATTGCTATTATCTCTGATGACGATGGCGATGTAAGTACACACTAGGCCACTCTTCGTTCAGTCTGGACAATTGCTGAATTGCCATACAGCAGCATTTCTCAAAGTATGTTCCGGGGTTCAGTGAGCCCTATATGATTTTAAATTTTGTTTTATACTTTTTTTTACTTGGTTATTTAACGACATTGTATCAGCTACTAGGTTATTTTGCATCGATGGGATTGATGATAGCGAAATGGTATTTGGCGAGATGAGGTCGGGGATTCGCCAAAGATTACATGACATTCGCCTTACGGTTGGGGAAATCCTCGGGAAAAAAATCGAACCAGGTAATCAGCCCAAGAGGGAATCGAACCCGCGCCCGAGCGCAACTCTGGATCGATAGGCAAGCGCCTTAGCCAACTGGGGTGCTTCGGTGGTTATTTTATATTTAGTGGATACTATAAAAATATATAAATGTTACGAAAATATGAATCAATAATAACATGAAACCACTGATGATAATAATGATGATGATGATGATGATAATAATAATAATAATAATAATAATAATAATAATAATAATAATAATATTCCAAGAATATGCGTAATAATAATATTCCAATAATATGCGTAATAACACTATGTTTAGGCCTAATGAACATCTAAAACGGAAAATACCCATAATACTTATCACTTTCATCACTGGATTCTCTGCATATGTGTCCACTAAAACAAAATACCGAAAAGACAAAATGCACAAGTATAGCATAAATGAGACTACAACTTTCGCCATAAAACCAGAATGTAGGCTTAAAAAGCAAATACATTCGTCCCACTGCACAGAATTATTGAGACAGTAGCTCTCACTTGTCTGTTAACTATTAAATACTAATAAAATATTACAAGGATTCCGCAGTTACACTTTAGATTAAAAGGGGTTTCGCAGTGGACAAAACGTTTGAGGAACACTGCCATAGAGGAAAGAGTTTACGGATGTGTACACGTGACAACCGTAATCGCCATTAGGTCGATAATCTCAAGTAGAGACTGTAGCCTACAACTGGTATTAGTGTTTAGTTACAGGAATTAATAAGTAGGACATAATTTGTTTTGTGAGGGGACAGCCTATACATTCGCTTGTCCATGGCTGATCTTGCTCCATAGCTGACGAAAGGAATCCTGAAAAGGCCGATGTGTTGAATGTAGGGTAGTAGGCACATGCGGTACCCAGGACCTCCCACTCACTCCCTCTGCCTCTCGCCCCACAAAGAAACAGCTCAGGAAGTGAGGCACGGGCAGTATGCCAGAGGAAAATCTTGGGGTAGCATATCGCCTCTGGTTTTTTTCCACTTCCTTCACTGAATATGAGTAATACAAGAGAACATAAAAAATCTGTTTAAAAGAAGACAATTATGTTCTTACGTGTAAATTTCAAATTATTATGCTGTACAGTTATCGGATTTAGAAAAAACATCCACAAATTTTCCTTGAAAAAAAAAAAAATCAGAATGTATTATTCTTTTACAGCTGGAAGCACAGATGTCTTAAAGATGCTAGATTCGACACTTATATCGCGAAAAAAACCGCTAAAAATAATTACAACTTTCAAGTCTATTACAAAAAAAAAAAAATTTCACATAGATTCGGTTTTTGAAAAAACGTTCCTCAATTTAAGTACATTGCAAAAGTAGTCATGTGTCGAATTCTGTTCTTATATGTGTAACACTGCAGTGATAACAGCTACAGTGAATTGCAGAGAGTGGTGAAAAACAAGACGAGCTCTGGTGAAGAAGTGGACATTATTTCTGTGCTGCTAGGAATGACCATAGACTATTCTGATTTTGCACAATATGTGCTTCGAGTTATACAGATGCCATGTGCAAATGCAGACTACGAATGCTTCTTTTCATCATACAATAATATTTTGTCTGGTTTGTCAACAGAAAATGTAAATCTTTTTTTCTAAAATGTATTTACAAAGCTAGGGTATTTATCGTGCTATTAAAGCTGTATATTATGAAAATACCGAAAAATTCAACTGAAAACACCAATGTTCCCATTTGAAAATCCCACATTATGCACTTTGAACTCAACAAAAAATTCCAATCCCTACCTATGTAGTAATTAAGAGTGAGACCATGTCACCAGTCTCCCTCCCACACACACTGTTTTAACACTACAGCGACACTTTTTCTACATAAAACTAAATGCAAATAATCACAGCCACGAAATAATGTGCAAGCAAATACAGTAACATTTCACTGCTTCCGAGCTTTCTTCTTTGGAGGTTCCTTTCCAATAGTGCTATCATTGTTGTCATTGCCTGCTTCACTGGCAGATTCCTGTAAGTAAATAAATAAGCAAATCAGTAATCATAGATATCTGAAAAGTAAGATGTGTATAATTATTCCTTCCTGCATTTGAGAACAAAGGAATGAATCACAGAAGCAATTTTAAGTAAATACTATAATAACAAAATACAAATGTCATGTAATATAATCACAGCTTTGCTATTTCAAGCAAAAATATGACTTACTTACATTAATTGAATGATCCTGATCATCTGCTGACTGCATATGTTTCAACTGTATTCGGAAATCTCGGTGAGTGCTCAATTTCACATAATTCATCAAATCAACCTGCAACAAGACACACAGAAATAGTGAATGATTTGCTTTATATAAGAAATGTCCCAGGAGGAATGTAAAATACTTCCAGATACTGTAATTGTGGTTAACCTATATTGATTTAACCCGATATACCTGTAAGTGAAACAGCACAACTTACCTTAGATTTTTTGGATAATTCAATAACACACTTCTCAAACTGTTCCATCTCAAATACTAGTTTGGGAATGTATCGTGTCTCCCTGAGAACTTTTGACTTCATCAGTAACGGATCTACTTCCTTCTTGGTTCTTTTCTTCTTCTGATTGGCCTACAAAGAAAAGAATACACACCATGTACTATTAGAAAATACCATATAGATATCTCTTTGACTAATAAAACCATATAATATTCAATGATGATATTGTGACATTAGTTACCACAGAGAACGTTTGAGATGGGCAGGGCATGTAGCACGTATGGGCGAATCCAGAAATGCATATAGAGTGTTAGTTGGGAGACCGGAGGGAAAAAGACCTTTAGGGAGGCCGAGACGTAGATGGGAGGATAATATTAAAATGGATTTGAGGGAGGTGGGGTATGATGATAGAGACTGGATTAATCTTGCACAGGTTAGGGACCGCTGGCGGGCTTATGTGAGGGCGGCAATGAACCTTCGGGTTCCTTAAAAGCCATTTGTAAGTAAGTAAGTTACCACAGAGAACAATCTACAAGTATTAATGTATGATTGAGATAAAATTGCAGAAAAAATACAATTCAATAACAATTGCAGAGAAAACTAACATGTCACATCTTTGTAACTAGTAACGAAATTGTCTATCCTTAGTGAAGTACGATATATCCATCAGGTGAACAATAACAATACGAATAAGAATAACAATAATAATAATTATTATTATTTATTGATATTTGTGTGTAGGACAATATAATTGGCCAGCACATTAGTACAATACAAAATAAATAATAAATACACTGAGATGTAACAATAATAAAGATTATGATGATTAATGTGAATTAAAACATAACCTATAATATCAACTGACAAAGAATTAATAAAGAAACATATGAACATAAATACCTTACAGATTACATAATACAAATCAATTTATCACTACGGTACTATACATTAAATGGATCGAAATTACAATTATGCATATTGGCATTTTTTATACTTCTAGAGACCGGAGAAAGAGATTGAGAATTTCTAGTATAGAAAATTTTGTGAACTCTGAATTCTTTTGTAGGAATACGAAAGCTGGAATAATAATAATAATAATAATAATAATAATAATAATAATAATAATAATAATAATAATAATAATAATAATAATAATAACAACAATATGCTAGGCCTATGACTGGTTTTTAGCAATTATGTAGTACAAGTATCACAATATTCAGCAGTAAGGTATCGGTTAACAACAGAAATCAAATGCCTTCAAAGCAACATACCTCAATGTGAGAAATCAAATTGTACACATGTGGCGAGAGGTACTTTCCGGCTAACTTCACCACCATTTCAAACCTGTAATGAAAAATCGATGTAGCATACACAAAACACACATAAAAGAGCAAAACAAGTGAATACAACGGATTATCGACAATTATTGCAATATGTAAAAAAGCAACAACAAGCAAGAAAAGTTCATACTTGATTAGCGAGAGAGAGAATAGTAACGGCCAGACACACTCTTTTTTTATATAGCCTCCAAAAGACCTTAATGGATGACCAAGCTAGTGGGTCAAAATTTCTCCAAGCTTAGTAAAAATGACAGAAGTGAGAGAAGAGAGAATTCTCCAACAGCTTGGGAAAGTAGGAAAATCCCCATAGAGTCATCTCAGTATGGGGAAACTATAGAGGTGTCACGCAGGTTGTAAACTTTAAGGATGAGAAAGAAAGACAAAGAACCAGTTGTTCAAAGTATTGACGACATGCCAAGTGTGACACTTAGAAGTGGTTCACAACAAATTGCTTCATTTTCAGAACTGTTAATTTATTTTTTCTCTGTCTCTACTTTGAAGGCTTACTGCATCACTTCAATTCAATTATTATTCAAATAATACTGTGACAGCCACGTCGAGTCGATCACGTGTCCCACACAAGGGGGGCGTGCGAGAAGACATGAGGCCTGATAGACGAAGCGAGCTCCGTGGAGCACTGAGGGCGCGGTGCAGAGAGGAGACGAAACGATGGTCGCTGCGGCAAGGCACGACGTAAAGAGACGGCGACCGCAGCAGAGAGGGGAAAGTAAAGCAGCTGGTGACTGAGGGGAGAAATCCAGAAGTCTCGAGAGGCGCCATCTTCTTGGTATCTGTAGATTGATCGCGAAATCGTGTACTCTCTGAAAACTATGATTTAGTTATAAATACGACACGCAAGTGAACTTGAGCAGTTACGTTAGTTGCAGCCTTTGCTAGTTTTTGGTCAGCAGCCAGTCAGTGTAGCAGTGAAGCCAGCTTCGAGACCGGAGTTCGACTTGTGTGAGTGTGTCCGCAGCTGTGTGAGTGCAGTGGACTGCAGTTCGAAGTTCAGTGGACTGTCTCTGAAGGTCTGGGGTTCGAGATACTGTGACCTCGAGTGACTGAGCTAGAAGAACTAGCCAAAGCAAACGAACTGTGAACTGAGAACTGACAGTTCTGTGTTGTAAATAGTGCTTTGTGAACATTAGTTAAGATTAGCAGTACATTGTTGTTCTCAATATTCCAAGTAAATTGTCATTGTCGTCTGTGGAGTGCAATAACGAATACTGTGTTACTGTGTGGAGTGGAAATCCCTTGTTGACAGGAGTGTTTACATTCAATTATAGAAAGTGATTATTGCTGTGAGAATAAAATTACATTATTAATTTGAATTAAAAGTTACAATACAAATACAAATATATAAGTGTCTCAGAAGGAATGTAAAATACCTCAGGATAACGTAGTTTGGGCTAACCTACATCAATTTAATCCGATACACCTATGTCCAAAGTCTAACAGTTGGGGAGAAATTAAAGGGAGAAATACTGGAACATCTTGCGGTTCCATGTACGTGATGTGTTACACCAGATCTTTTGCATACTGCAGCATCTGAGAACCGCAACACCAGCACGACACACACAACTGAATACATGTTCACCTGACATTTATTTTGTGTATTCGCATAGTGAATATGTTGACATGCTTTTTGTTTACGGATTTTGTGATAGCAATGCATTTGCTGCTGTACAGGAATAAGTACGACGTTTTCCCAATCGAAAAATTCCATCTAGCTTTGTGTTTTTCTGTATTTACCAGATGTCATCTGAAACTGGTAAGCTACCAAGTGTTTTATTGAGATTGGAAAGAGAATCAGTACCTGTTCCCGATATGAATTTACAATTCATGGAATCCATAAGGGCAACCTTAGTAATTTGTCTTGTCTAATTATTTTACTTCTTAATGAGTTTGTACTTAATTATGAAATAAACTTATTGGAACAACACAAGATGCAGCGTTTTCTGCAATGTATCATCTCACAATGTTCTAAAACGTAGAAATACGTCTGTAATGTCTCTCTCCTTTTAAAAGTTCGCCCATTAGTAACTTCCAAATTGTTACATTTCGGACAGAGATACAACAGGTTAAACTGATGTAGATTTACCCAAACTACTTTATCCTGAAGTATTTTTATTGCTCCTGAGACACTTTGCATAATGCTAACATAAAGCACAATACAATAGGCTAATAATAACAAAAAATACATGTTCCTCACCATTGAAGTTCCAAATCATACATAAACTATATTGGAAATCGTTTTTGCAAAACTTGCTAACTGAAAAGACTAAATTTTACAGGAGAGTCAAAACACTATAGCAATCAAGTTTTGCTGTCTCTCTCACTTATAGCAGAAAGCAGGTTTTGAAAAAACGATCACATTTTGACACACTACAATGGAGAGAAATAACCCAATTTTACTAAGACGCTTTGAACATCATGTAGAGACGTGCCTTATGTTAACGAATCCATAAAAATCTCAATTTTGCAAATTTTGCAGTTAGCAAGTTTTGCAAAAACGGTCCTCAATTGTATTAATTAAATATAATTGAGTTACACTTGAAAAGCAAGACCTTGAGATCGAATGTGAAAAATAATATATTACATAGAAAAACTTAATACGAATAACTGTGATTAAACTGTTAACTGTAATTCGCACATAAACTTAAAACATACTACATATTACGGTGTGTGGATAAGCTTCAGGGCTTCTACCGCGTTTTCTTGGTGTTATTGGCTGACGTTTCGACCGCTGTGTTGTGGCCATCTTCAGAGCAGTTGTTGGATAAGGAAATAGTCTGCCAGCTCTTATATATATAGTAGTCTCGATGGGGGGAGTAATTGCTGTGATAGGTCGTAGGTTCTCCTTCTGGCATCTGATTGGTCCTACGTGGTCCGATCCAGTTGAGGTCTGTATGAAGGGGAGTATTCCAAGATCATTCTTAGGAACGAGAAGCCAGGTCTCCACATGTACGCGGCGCCCCCCCCCCCTTCATCCGGACATCGGGCGCGGTATCAAGGTCACTCTTTCGGACCTTATGAGGGCCAGTATTTAATATGAATACCCCCCTTCATACAGACTCCAACTGGATTGGTATCAAGGTCACTCTTTCGGACCTTATGAGGGCCAGTATTTAATATGAATACTCCCCTTCATACAAACCTCAACTGGATTGGACCACATAGGACCAATCAGATGCCAGAAGGAGAACCTACGACCTATCACAGCAATTACTCCCCCCATCGAGACTACTATATATATAAGAGCTGGCAGACTATTTCCTTATCCAACAACTGCTCTGAAGATGGCCACAACACAGCGGTCGAAATGTCAGCCAATAACACCAAGGCAGTGATTCTGGCTTTAATCCCATTTTGAAAAAATCCATACTAAAAACTTTCATCGCCCTCTTACAAATCTATCATTCATGATTTGGATTGAATGAACTACTGAATGGCATGTCTAGTAACAGACCAATGTGCCAGTAATATAAAAGCACAAATACATACTTTGCAGCCTGAAAGGCAGCATTTGTCTTGGTAGTTCGCAGAATGAAGTACTTGGTAAGAGCAGACAGCACAATGTACTGGTGAGTCAGCAACTTCAAGACGGCATCCGACAAAGGGCCTGGCTCAAGAGCAAGGCTGCTGACGTAATTGAGAATCTGAACACAGTGGCTGACTTGATTCACCACATCATGCTCCTTGCTTTTCAGGAGCTCTCGTTCTAGAAAATACAACCATAAATATCCCTTAAGCCACAAGGTATGAAAAACAGAATTCAGTAAAGCTAAAAATAAGCCCACAGACGACGAATTAATCATATTTTAAAGCAAAGTCATAACACTTAATGCCATATGTTTTACACGTTTCACAACAATTTAGTTCTTTATCTATATTTTATTGACTTTAGTGACACTGAAGACGGATATGCGTTCAGAGCTGGGCGCTGATGTGTTGATAACATCTTCAGTATTATGTAAATAACAGATAAACGTCTTTCATATAACTTGGAACACATCTTATGTTTACCGATCTAAGAAAAGATTATAACAGTATGCCTTTAATTAAGCTTTGGCAGGCAATGGAGGAATAATGTATGAAAACTTATTTAATTAAAGTTGTGAAAGAGGTGTATAGTGAAAATATAAACCTTGTAAAAGTTGGAAGAAATCTTATAGAGAAATAAAGGTTACTGACAGGAATGCTATATAATGCCAACTTTATCTCAAATTTATGTTAATGAAGCATTAAGAATCTGGAGAATGAAGCATGGAAAAATGGGTATTAAGACTAATGAAGATACATTATATTCACTTGGCTTCACAAATGATAAGGTAATCTTTGCTAAAGATGGTGATGTTCTCTATATCCTGCGAAAACTCCAGAAGGAATATTCTAAATGGAGACTAGGTATCAATTTTGACAATACTAAATACATGGCAGTATAAGGGTATGCTGAGATTCTAAAAACAATAGATGAATCAGTAGTAAAACCCTTTTGAGAAATTGATTTACCTGAGTACACAAATATCACAAAATGAAGTACACGAGATAACAAAAAAGATATGAAAGGTAAAGCTACAATAAGAAAATTACATCCTATAATATGGAGCAAGAATACAGTAAAATATGTGAAAGGTGCCTGCATAAAACTATTGTGAAAAGTATCACCCTATGTGGTACTGAAGTGTGGAAAGTAACAGAGAAGAATAAAAAATAAATCGTGTGTGTGCGGTTATCTAATGCCTACCCGCTTTACTTGCGTGATTCGGGTTCCACATACTCCAGACAAATGACAGGACTGTGACCATTTTCAAGTTGCACACCACTTCGGTGGGCCATGTTATGCATGATGTGTATCTGTGATGCATTTGTCGTTTATTAGGGAGAGTGTATGTTTAACTATTGATAATGATAGAAATGAATTACTAGCAAAGAAATTGTGATCTAACAATAATGGACAGAGTGCGGAATGAGGAAATAATAAGTATGGCCGAAGATGATAGAACAATACTTGAGACAGTCGAAGCCAAAGAACAGAGGTGGTATAGCAACAGGAGGAGAATGACCAAAGAGAGATGGCCCCAGAAAGTTTGAAAATACGTAATAGCCAAAAATATGCAGCAGAAGAAGACCTAATATATATTCTTTTTAAATAATGGAATGCAATTTCTTCCCAAACTCGACACAGCATATGCGTGTCACTTCTACAACTGTAGTGTTATTTGGTTTCTGACTCAGTGAGATTGGCAGGTAAGGGTGATACAAACACCTGGTCCTTAATGAACCCCCAAAGAAAGAAATTGAGGGCATCAAATCTGGGGACCAAACAAAGCTATCTCTTACTCGTTTCACGACTGCATCAGTAACACATGGTGATCCTGGAGATTTGGTATGGCTAACAAAACAGTCATAACAAAAGGCCTATGCCAAGAACAAACTGTTGGGAGGATCCTTGCCAACTGGGTGCAAAAATTATGTTGAACTCTTGTCGCAGATTTTGTTTCTTCAAACCAAAACACACAATGAGCATGCTCTACACCTGTGAACGCAGCCATTTTGAAATGAATGCTGCTAATGCTCGCAATGATAGAATTTTGTACTACAAAATTAAAACTTATCATGCTCTGCTATCAAATGACATTAAAACCAATTATATAAGTCTTCTCAATAAATTTTCGTAAGCTTCCAAAGTTGTGAAGTCGTTTTTTTTTAATCATCCTATATAAATATGGAAAGTAGGGTTCTGACCTATAAGTAGACTACAGCAGAGTCGTCTCTTGCAAGAATATCAGTACTCAATTCTCTCTCAAATGAAAGTGAATTTTAACATATCTTAAAAACCACTCTTTCAATTGAATTTGAACTTGCAAATTTCAGATTTAATGATAAGCATAAAACTACTAAACTACTGAGGATAACAACATGAGAACATGAGTCCCGTTCAGCACCATTCTCTCAGTACTTACTGGCTGCCAGCTTGTCAGCAACTGAGTGTGTCATGGCGATATATTCTGCTCGCAATCGTGCCAGCACCCATTCAACGTGTTCTAGCATTTGTTTTACAGTATCACATAGTAACAGCAGAGCTGTAGTCTCAGTGCCAGCCTTCACAACATTGTATGATGTGTATTTTTCCAATTCTTCACCCTGTAAAAGCAATATAACCCTTTATTCAATAATAGAAGCTATTCAGATATAATATGAAATGGTGATCATGAAGAAAGAGTGACACAAAAAACAGAGGGACAGATATACAAACTAAAAAAAAACTAAACTGTTGTTTGTTTTTCAGTGACATCAGACATGACTTTAAATCTTCTGCTTCTGACATCCCACTATCAGTTTGTCACGTCATTCCCATCTATGTGTACATTTTGATGTGATGGCAGTTGTTTTCTCCGGTACTGCCAAGTTCCTTTGGAGAATACATATTGCAGGATACAGATATTCAGCGAGACAGACTTAGCCTGTTTGTGATCTGGATCTTAGTACTGCTAGTCTTTTTATATAGTTCTCGAGCCAACTGCGTACACTAGGCAGTAGCTTCTGTGTCTGCTGATTCAGAGCTGCACTCAAGCATGGATTCAATTCCTGCTTAGCCTGATTATCTTGTTGGGTTTTTCCGAGGTTTTCCTCAATTGTATGGCAATTAAATAATAAGCACATGGCGAATGTTACTGTTGTTTTCTAATGCCAGGCGTTTGACAATAAAGTCATTTGACCTCTTGCACTCCAATATTTTTCAAAGATATTATCATGGCCAGCCAATGAAGCACAGATTTTGAGGTGTTCCGAATCCATTTCTTGGTTTGAGTTGCACAGTGGGCAGTTAGGGGACTGATATATTCCAATTCTATGCAGGTGTTTGGCCAAACAATCATGGCCTGTTGCCAATCTAAATGCAGCTACAGACGATTTTCGTGGTAAATCGGGAATTAACTGTGGATTCTGATGCAGAGAGTTCCATTTTTTCCCTTGGGATTGAGTTATCAAATTTTGTTTCTTGAAGTCTGAGTATGTAGATTTAATAAATCTTTCCACAGAGTAATACGTAAATTTAGTAACAGGTCTGTAAGTAGTAGTGCTGCCCTTCTTTGCTAAAGCATCCGCATTCTCGCTTCCCAGGATTCCACAATGGGATGGTATCCATTGGAATACAATTCTTTTATTGAGTGATATTAATTGAGAGAGCATTTTAGTTATTTCTGCTGTTTGAGATGAAGGTGTGTGTTTAGAGACTATTGATAGAATAACTGCTTTGGAGTGTGACAATATAACTGCATTCTTAAATTTACTGATGTGGCATAGAAGATTCCTGGGACTTTCACTTATTGCAATGATTTCACCATCAAAACTTGTTGTTCCATATCCAAGAGATCTATAAAGTGAGAAGAGACAGCACGTAGCACCTGCACCGGCACCTTGTTCTCTGGAGATCAAGGATCTGTTGGTGTATAAATGAAGTCAGTTTTGTGGAGGGTACCTAATATTAATTGTCTCTAAAGACAAATGTTTCAGTATTTCAGTGTTTACTTCTGATTTCAGTATTTCTTCTGTTAAATTTAGATTATATTCTATATTTAATAGAGTTAAAGGGTTCGGTTTAATTTGTAAGTTTTCTTTTAAATTCGGGACATTGATTTTCTGTTTTAATTCCTAAATAATGGATATGAAACTTTTTTGAGTTTTCAATCTACATAGAGGACTGTATGAATGCCAATTGTTTCCTGGTAATCTGATAAGTTTTTCATATTGAATCAGTGCTTTTTCTTCTATTGTCATTTTGATGCTGTTAATATTAGTGAGGAATCTCATAGAATCTATTGGAGTTGTTTTGATTCCACCAGTAATGAGTCTGAGAGCTTGGTTTTGAACATATTCTATTTCGTTTATGAAAGGTGAAGTAATTAAAATTTCTCCGCAGTGTGTCAGCACTGGCTGTATTAACATTTTGTATGTAATGTTCAAAGTATTTCTAGAGCATCCCCATTTCTTTCCTGCTAGTCTTTTTAGAAGGGAGAATCTTTTACGAGCTTTGCATGGCGAATGTTCAGCTTCATTTCGCCAAATACCATCTCACCATCTATTTTAGACACTCCATCCTTCTCCATATCCACATTTCAAATGCTTCTAGTCATTTCTCTTCACTTCATAGCAATGTCCATGTTTCTGCCCCAGATGCCACACTTCACACACAGCACTTCATGTACTGCCCAAAATGTGAAGAGTCATATACTCTGTCGCATTCGTTATATCTTCTTCTTCTTCTTCTTTGGCACTATGATCTTTTCAGTATAACTGTGCTTTCAACACCAATTTCCTTTATATCATTTTGGACATAATCAATCCAGCGTAGTTTAGGTCATCCAGCTTTTTTCTTTGGTCCAATTATTTTAGCAGCCAAAGAGGTTTTTGGTGTTCTGCCTTTCTTCATCCTGTCAGTGACAATATCTGTATCTGTGTACATCTCCAAATTAGCTCAGATACTCCATACACCATTTTCAAAAACTGGACCATAAATCTTCCTGAGTACTTTCCTTTCCCGTACACTCAGGATAGATTTAGTTTCTCCAGAGAGAGTACACTGCTATATACCACAATATATTTGATGATGGCTTTGAATAGGTTTATCTTTAATTTTTTTTAGATATACAGGATGATTCAAGAGGATTTATAGTCCTTTATGGAGCTTATTTCCGAAGATATTCTGAGCAAAAAATGTCATATAAACATGGGTCCTATTCTCAATATTTACAAAGTTACGTTTCGTTATTGGAACACATTGCTGTGAACGCATGAGCTTGGTCAGCGTGCAGTCAGCAGCCAGCGTAAGCGCTACAGAAATCAAACATAGCCGTATGCAGTTATGTAGCATGACGAGTGCCATTCACAAGCATGAGGCCAAGTGTACTCAAGTGGACGGCGACAATTTTTAAAATGTGTTGTAAACTCTCCAAGACTGTAAATTATGATGCAAAATTGAACTGCAAATAATTAAGTCAGTGGAAGTGGTGTGATAATTGTTGTGATAAGTGCATAAGAATAATGTAATTTTCTAGTTAAAAATAGAAAAAGATGTCTGTACGAAGCAACTAAGGAGTTCACAGCACATTTTTAGCTTCATAATACTTGCCAATTAAAGATACTTCTGAATGGCTCATTCTCTATTTGCATTATTCTTTTACCTTTAAACTAAAGAACAAACGTATTTTACAAACAATATTGAGAACAGGAACTATGTTTATATGACATTTTCTGCTCAATATGTCTTCAGAAATAAGCTCCGTAAAGGACAGTAAATCCTCGTGAATCACTCTGTATGTCTAGCTTTCATGATGTTATATTCACTATATCTAGCTAGTTCAAACAAATGGATTGTGAAATGACACCCATTCATATTCGTCAGACAGACTCGTAGACACTTGTTCTCAAATAAAGCATAAGTGTTTTTAAGCAACATAAATATTTTAACTGACACTCCATTTCTATCATGAGTGGATTCGTCAGTATTCTGCCTGAACATATGTCTATAGTACCAGCAGTGTGGAGTGGTCACAATTGTTGTCATAGCAACATCATGTTCAATAGCACAGCTGAAGTTGACTAGAGTCCAATCTGCTATTGTGTGTTGCCCAGAGTAATTAAGATTGCATTTATATATAATACATGAGCTAGTTTACAACATATCGATGGCCCAGAACCAGACTGTTCCAAGTCCATTTTACTATTTTTTTTTTTTTTTTTCAGGAGAGCTATTTTAAGCTCCTGACATTCAAAGCTTCATGAAACAATTTGGAATAGCTTCATAGAAACCTTATGGAGAGGAATATTTAGAATTTTGTTCGATTCGTACATGCAGACAAGAACTGAAACACAATGAAACACAGATTTGTTTCTTATAAAAAGTTGGACTTAGAACAGACTGGTTCTTAGTCATCGATATAGCAATGACACTGTTGTTATACAATGAAACTTGTCGCACAAGTGAAAAATGAAGAAGTATTTTAAATCATTTCCACAGGAAGGACAGTATCTGCGAGCCTTCCCTCCAGTACCCACCATTGCCTATCAAGAATATCATAATGGTGTAAACTTCACACTACTTCCAACTGGTTAATTATTATAAAAGTATTGTTACACGATATGTTTACATCTTTTTGGATTACATGACAAATAGCTTGCATAGATTATAGGTGAAGGTTTGTCTGCTCAGATATCACACCACACAAGAAAGCCATAAATGAAGGATTGCTTATAATAATGCCCCAGTTTTAAATCCCATGGTCTTTAGTTTAATCTGATCACGGACAGTTGCAACTTTAAGATCACAAAATAAGCATGACTGCTTGAAAAGCATTTATATAGAGTAAACATCGGAAAATTCTGACGATTTCTTCTTACGAAAAAAATTAATATATATAAAATAAAGAAAGGAAAAACAGGCCGATATCGACAATGACTACTTAGGTATTGTAAGAATAACAAAAATTTGACACTCTTATATGAGTTGCTCAGTGCACAAATAAATCAACCCACAAAATTATATTTCCACTTTACCTCTTAGTAACAATGCGCAAAGTGGATACACAAACTAATTGTGCTGAATTCTCATGGAAAAACTGGGAATGATGATTAGGCCGATTTACACTTTCAAGAGAACAATATGAGAAGCTCGTTAAGGCAAAAAATTCAATATGTATATTTTGTGGGTTGGACCATTTGTGCGCTGCGCACCTCATATTAAAATGCTAGAAGATGAATTGTGTCATTACTACCTAGCCTATCTAATAATTTAGTAAAAAGATATCACACGACTGAGCTATAAATGAACTGATAAAAATACATATACCGTATTACACAAATACTCCGCGCATATTTTTTTCTGGAATTTAGCAAAGAAAATTGGGTTGCGCGCATTATTTGAAATAAGGTTGGTACCGCTTTGCCTCAAACACTGGATCTCATTATACTATGGTATTGTCCGACCTCGCGCCTCGGTCTGTGTGGCATCAGTAGTACGTTAGAAGTGAAGTCGTTATCACTCGTTCATGGCTAAAGAAAAACTTAGCATGATTGAAGATGCAGAGAACATTGGAAACCGCGCAGCAGGAAGGAAGTATGATGTCAGTGAAAGTTGTATTTGCAACTTCTAGAAATCGCTAGGGATTTTGCGGCCAAAAAGCAAAGCATTCGGACCTTGATGATGATGATGATGATGATGATGATGATGATGATGATGAATAAGGTAAGAGGAGAGCATGACTTTAATATTTTATTGTACGTATTAATATTAAATTTATAAAAATTGTAATTCGAATTTTTCTTTTTGTTTTGCTATTGTAGGTAGAGATCCCAATACTTCTACAACAGCATGTGAAAATTATGATGTGTTTCTTAAAATCTATTTAGTTTTGGAGTGCACCATTATGTAGGATTAATTTCTTGCAAATAAAACACAAATTACAATCAATTTTCTTTCTTTCTTTTTTTTTCTCTCCTAAAATTATGGTGCATGGATTATTTGATAGCACGCAGTATTTGCGTATATATGGTATACAACTCACATTCTCAACAATGCCGATCAAATCACAAAGTTGCATGGCAATGTGATCATAGAGCTGACTAGATCCTTTGCAGCGTAGTTCTAATGTAAACAGCAGTGACAAGACCTTCTTTATTAGGTTCGAATCTGTTAGTACTTGGTCCTTGGCAAATGACTTCACCCAGTTCAGTACCTGGAAGAAAAAAAAAATCCACTTAATGTAGCATCTACTGTTCACTTCATGTTACTCACAATGAAATTCTTAAAACACTAGAAAGTGTTCATTACATTCTTCTGGCCTAAGACACGAGTTGATAAAGATAAAGATAAAGATGATCACGATGATGAAGATGAAGATGAAAAACGACGACAAAGACGAAGAAGAAGATGAGGACGATAATGAATTCTAGAAAACAAATGCTGTACCTATTGAATATGAACAAAATCCATTTTGCACTTTCAGATAGTCAAATACAGAGTCAACAGTTGAATTCTAGACTGCAGTCTCTGTAAGACTGTACACAATTTTCATGTTATAAGACTGATCATAGTTGTCAGTTAAAAAGCTCACCTACATTTTCAAGCATATATTTAGACAGCAACATAAAGTAATGATTTCATTTATTTAATAGTTACCTGATTAAGCAAGGAGATGCTGATATTAACTCGTTTCTCTGGCCAAGGATTTTTAGTGCCTGCTTAAAAATTTGACCATTATGCTCTGAACTTTTTTTGTGACATGCAAGTTATTTTACAACTGATGTTGTTTGTTAATCCTTCTACAAGCTTTGTCTTTTGGAGTAGCATACAGATAAGAGTCACAAGGGAACAGATACGAGGTCGAGATGGCCACAAATCATAGCACATATAAATGTGTCCTTAAATATATCTTGCAATTCGTCAAAAGAATTATCACATTTACTCGTATAATTCACATACATTTTCCACCATAATTTTGTAATCAAACTGAAGGGTGCGTGATTTAAGCAAGGAAACTGGTAACTTATCTTAAAGTTCTGGAAATTTTCCTCTATTTGGGAGTTGGAATTCTCTCTTCAATATATTATTTGTTCAGGGCAAAGGTTAATTGGGATTTCCCGATCTCTGATCAGGTAAAACCCTGACAAAACTGATATTTAACCCTATAGTGAATTTTGATGAAGTCCAGAGGGCCTAATTAGTCACCTCCACGCTGAGGCCTCCTGGTATCTTTCAAGATGTGACAAGAGAGAGTGATGTGCAGAAAGCTATGGAAGCTACCACAGTTATCTTTCCCAAGAAAAATTACAAACATGGCGTGATGAGTCTTTCCATAGTAAAAGATTCCGGATGTAAATTATCCTCTCATTCGAATACCTGGGAGGGAAATACTGGGGAAAAACACATTATGAGGCTACCCAACCGAGAGAAGAAAAGAAGATTTTCCCCAATAATAAGGAGAAAGTCAAGTAATCCCATGGCGAATCTTCAGACTCATGTTAGCAAAACTATCTCTTCTCAATCACCCATTAGCAGAGATCTGTTAAAATCGCGATTGCCAATTATTTGCACCATTTCTTTACACTTCCCATAACCTCAAACAACGCACTTTTGAGTAGCAAATTCGTGTTACAATGCAAAAAAATATAATTGAAGTTTTTAAACGAATTCCAGTAATCCTTGTTTATTCGTGAAATCTCAATGCTAATGTATGTTTAAGTAATATTTTCATAACTTCAGTCTCTTTTTTTTTTTCGACCACACATTTTGTTCTGCCATTTTATCAACAAATAACTGCAGCCATGAATTTATGCTGAAAATCCTGCATATATACCATTCTCATCATGTTTAGTATCTTAAGCCAGGATTATAAAACTTGCATAATATATAACATTTTATAATTACACTGCCAAATTGGCAATAACACCAAGATTTTGAAATTCTAAAACGAATTTTTCTTAAGAAGAAATTCATTTTTATGGTACTCAGTCCATTAGACAACCAAGCAGTTTAAACAGTCATTAAATACCGATTAAAAACAACTTAAAATGTGACATGTAATTATTTAATAAAAACTTCAGTTCAGATATTTCAAATATGCATATTTCAGACGTATAGACTCAAAACAACAAAGATGAACAAATACAGTTAACAGCAAAAAAGAAAATACATGAGTAAGACACACTTCACATGAGTATTTATGACAAAATCTCAAAATCGATTTTGTTGAAATCCTGATTGGGGCAAGTTACCTGATTGAGGTTTTTCCGAGGTTTTCCGTCAAGCCATTAACCCTTCACCACATGTGTAGAACTGTATATCATCAGCACATGCGCGGGATATATTTTTATCCCAGTATTTTAATATCAGAAACAATTATGTATATGGGTTTTTTTTTTTGTATCTTATGTAATTTAAATGTTTAGTTCTAGCTTCACATTTACAACAAATTAAATTTTTACAGAATTTTTGTTACTAATTATCTGTAGAAAAAATTTGAATATACTCTCAATTTATAACAGTTCAATTATATTTAAACATATTTATTCTAGTTGGTTTAATTTATTACATTATCAAAACTTCACAGAAAAGCAACCTTTCTGAGAAATCACTCAGGTTTACGATTAGAATTTTTTGTCACAAAACATAACCAAGTGTCTTTACATATGGGCTTTTGACACATGTTTATTTTTGGTTTTGCAAACTTGCTTTTCGGGCAACTTTCACAACGACCACTGGATGACTTTCTTGAGATATCCCATCTTTAGCCCAAAGGTCTAGGAGGAATAATTTTAGACTCAAAGCAAAAATACAAGAGATATATATGCGCCTTTATTTGTGCTGGATTTGTTATCGTCACATTCCTGGTTATATCATCCTCATTGAATGAATATAGATATTTGTGGAATTCACAATAACATCTATAATGTCAACATCAATGAAGCAAAACCAATGGTAATTTGGCTTCACGGGCTTTTCCTTTGCTAACAGGTAGATGAGTGACTATATTACAAGCTTTTGTTCTCCTGTTTCAAAGGTGTTCATTTTTTTTTTTGCCAGACAGTACCATTTTTACCATATATAGAATCATCTTCATAAATCACCATCATCTTCATCATCAATTTTCATATTTTCTTATTCAGATGTACTATTGTGGTCACTATCTGATAAATGATCACTGTTAGTAACATGTTCATCACCTTCAATATACTCTTCTTCATTGTCTTAAGTTATTAATTTGTCGAGTTTGTGGGCCTTATTCTGTCACTGAGACTCCTAATCTGTTATACCCTGAGGTTTTTAAAGTGAAATTTGACTTTATATGAATACACTCTTGGGGTAAAAATTCACTACAACCTGAAAAACGATGCTTACACCTCAGAAAATAAAATGCAACTAAACCAATAATATGCCACAACAATGTACTATATTTGTTTGAGAGGTACTATAACTATGAAAATAATAGTAGCATTTAGTCATTGTTGAAAATGCTTTTGAATATTGTTGGAGTAAAATTTATCCCAACGTGTGTGCTGAAGGGATAAGGGCAAATGCTGGGTAACTTTCGGCGCTGGATCCTGGATTCATTTCGCTGGCATTATTACCTTTACCCCACTCAGATGCTAGATAACCATAGCAGTTGATAAAGTGTCGTAAAATAAACATATAATTAAAAAAAACAAATCGTGACTGGAGATGTTCCACTACAAATTCTATTAACAATGAATCATCATTACACTCACCTTAGTACTTGATTCCTGGCACTGAATTTGCATTGCTAATTGAGTAAGGCCCTGTACTAGCAGGAGAGGGATCTTCTTTGCCTTAGGTTCATCTTCAGATTCATCTTCTTGTGCAAGCACGTTTGTCAACAGTTCTTCATATTTAGTTGCCATCTCCAGCAACTGCTTCCCCTGACCTTCTTTCACAGGCACATCTCCTACATACAAAATTTAATATAAGAACATACTGATTGCACAATAAATTAATATAATTAAAAGCAATTATGCTAAACATAAGCTCAATATCAAGAACACGGTTTCCTCTACACTTCCAGTACCAGAATATTTAGAAAAAGTTATGACTGGAGAAAGAGAAGAAGGAAAACGATAGAAAAGAAAAAGCGGAGGAATATGAGGACAAAAAGACAAAGAGATGATGGAAAAGAAAGCGGAAATAAAGTAGCAGTAGTAACAAAGGAAAAAGAATGACAGAGAAAGGTAGAAAAGGGGAAAAGAAATGGGAGAAAGGAAAAATAAGAGGAGCGAAAAGAGAAGTGAATATGAAAGGAAAGAAAAGAATAAAGGAAAAGGGAGAAATGGAAGAAAATGGTAAAAAGAAGAAAATGAAAAATAAAAGAGAAGAAAAAGAAACAAGAGAATGTGTCAGAAGGAGAAAAAATGGAACAGAGAAAGAACAAGGAAAAGAGAAAGGAAAAGGAAGAGAAGGAGAAAGGTTAATGAAGAAAAGAAGGAGAAAGGATAAGAGAGAATGAGAAAGGATAAGAAAAAGGAAAAAGGATAAGTAAGAGGAGAAAGGATAAGAGAAGAAGAAAAGATAAGGAAGAGAAGGAGAAAGGATAAGAAAAAGGAAAAAAGATAAGGAAGAGGAGAATGGATAAGAGAAGAAGAAAAGATAAGGAAGAGAAGGAGAAAGGATAAGAAAAAGGAAAAAAGATAAGGAAGAGGAGAAAGGATAAGAGAAGAAGAAAAGATAAGGAAGAGAAGGAAAAAGGATAAAAAGAGGAGAAAGGATAATGATGAGAACGGATAAGAGGAGAAGAGGTAAAGAAGATAAGGAGAAAAATAATAAAGAGAAGAAAAGGAATGGATAAGTGAAGGAGGAAGGATAAGGGAGAGAAGGAGAACAGATAAGAGAAGAAGGAAGAGGAGAAAGGATAAGAAAGAAAGGATATGGAATAAAGGAGAAATAATAAGGAACAAAAGAGAAGGCAGTAAAGGAAAAGGGATAAGGAAGAGAAGTAGAAAGGATAAGCAAGAGAAGGGGAAAAGATAAATAAGGTATAGGGATAGGATAATGACGAGAGGGACTAAAGATAAGGAAAGAAGAAAAGAAAAGGAAGAATAGAAGAAAGGGGGGAAAAAAGAGCGTGAAAATGAAATGGAGAAAAAAAAATGAAGAAAAGGAGAATAGAGAAGAAACGGGAAGGAAAAAAATGAATAAAGTTGAAGAAGAGGAAATGAAAAAACGGAGAAAGGAAAAGGAAGAAAAAGAGAACGGAGAAAAGAGAGAGAACAATGGATTGCAAAAGAATAAAAAGAACATGACAAATAAAGGAACGGAGTGAAGATGGAAAGAAAGGGGAAGAAAAAGGAAGCAAATTAGAAAAGCATAAAGGTAAAAATAGAAAGGAAATGAAAGAAAAGATAGAGAGGAAGAAAAGGAAAAAGAACGAAAAGGTGGAAATAGTTGAGGAGAAATGGAGCTGGAGGGACAGGGGAATAATGGTAATAGAAAAGACGATGGAGCGGGAATTTTAAAGATACAATGGAAAGGTATGATGTCATACAATTCCTCGGTCTCATATCACTTAAAATAATAATCCCCTCAACTAACCCATTAACCTTGTCACATACCTCGACTTAATGTTACTCAACCTCAACCTCAACCTCATGTTACTTAGCTATCCCCTCATTTAACCCATCTAACCCATAAAAAAGCTTAAATCAGACACTGACCCCTCTCTCTTCCATGACAACATAGCTTTTCATCGTATCTTTAAAATTACTGATTGAAAAAAAAAGAGCAAAAAGATAAAAAATTGAGAAAAATAGGAAAGGAAGAAAAATATTGATAGTTGGGAATTTCAGATCACTAGTTCTTGCTGCAGCACATAAAGTATTCTATTAACAGGAAATCGATTTGAGTCAAGTGGATATCCTGATATTTTTTTTTCTGCTTGTAATTAGCTTACCTACATCACCCAAGAACTGTCCCAGCCTGTCCTTATGATTTGAACAAACCAGGGCAATAAGCTCATTGAAGCACTCCAATGCAAGGAAAGCTGTACCAATATCAAATTCAGTGAACTCCTGAAGTTTACACACACACTCACTATACAGCACACTGAAACAAAATACAAAAATCTCAACCCCAGTATTCGTAATTCTCATCCGTGTTTCATCTGACAAAGCTTTAAATATTTTTCATCATAATGTTGGCATCATTAACTATTGAATGTAAAAAGAAATAAGTTTAGTTTCTGTACTTAAATATCATAATAAATCACAAATTTACTACTGTACATTATTTGTGAATGTCTGTAAAGAACTAACATTTCTCCACATCACAAACAAATTCATTTATAGGTAACACATGCGAACTGTCAATGATTTCTAATACATTTTCAACATATTTATTAGTAAAGGCATGAAATTATCGCAATCATTACAAATGTGATAAAAATAAGAAGCGTGCTTTTTGCTCCTTTTTCTAGTTTTCTTTACATTTCATTACAATTGCAAACCTTTGAAGCCAGTCTCATTATTGCGAATTATTGCTATAAATAGATATTATCGCGATAAATTGTACTTTCAGCGAAATATGAGCAATTTCGAAGAATGTGTGATCTTGTTTTACTTTTCTCCTTTTTTTAATTTCAATTTAAATTACTTTCTCAGATTTTGTTTCGTTTCTCAGGACACAGGTGAGGAGAACTTGGTTTTTGTGGAGTCTGGCATACCGTGAACTGTACATGCACAATATTGATCTTTACATTCGTCTCTACCTCTGATTGAGGTTCTGGCTGATATGTACGAGCTATTCCATCTCAAATCGACCGAAATATAGTGAAAATTGACCTTACAATTTCTAAATACAATAAAACTTTTTTGTACATAGAGACCTGTGATACAATGCTTTGTGCAAAGTTTGAGGCATCAGAACTTCATAGTGTTTAAATTAAAAATATTTAAATTTATCGTATTTTCATAAAATTAGCAACTTTAAACTGTTGTTGCTCCAAAACCCTTTCACCCAATGATCAAAATCATGGTTTCTTTTGATGCTGAGAAATTAAAGTTTATATTGACATATAAACAGATTTTCTTACTTTTTATAGAAATGGAGAGATTTAGATTTTTCCTCATTAAGACGCCTTTGCCAAGGAAAAAATATTTTAAAAATATATAGTTAGATTCCGCATTGAAAGTACAAATAAATACATATTTTTTACTGATGGCATGTTGATAAGAAAGTATTGAAAATAACAAATAAAGAAAATAAATAGTACGCGTGTGAAGTAACCAGCTGACTGTGAGGCAGGAGCTAGCCGAGACAAACATGTGATGTGTCGTCTAGCAGCACATAGCTGAGCTAACTTTATCACAAGTTTTCATAAACACAGGAGTAAAATGACGCCCAACGCTAGCTTATCTTCAGCTCTTGGCCAGTGCGTGTGGTATTGCACTGTTCAAATCCAGGCGTGTGAAAATAATTTATTTAATACCCTCGAAACTTATTGTCGTACCACTAAGCAAACAATGCCCAACCCCTCTTAATAATGCAAGGTTTTTTCTCAATATTTTTTTATATTTTTACAAATTGGCAAAGAGCCTAAAAGTAAGTAAAATCAGATTATCTGTCTCTCTGTGTACAATAAAAAATAAGGATTACTTCTTAACATAAACTACCAAATGTCAGCTTCAAAATAAGCTCTCGTTCAATATTCTGCAGTAAATGTTTCCTGAGTTCTGAGCACTGAAAGAGGCTTGTTTTTATAAAATACGCTAAACTTGTCGCTCAATAATACGAAAAACGTTTGACTTTCGATAGTATATTTTTGAAAATGCACTCTCCTCAGCACCTTGTATAAATAGGGAAAAAATTAGAGTATTAAAAAATGCAAGGTTTTTTACTGATCGATTTCATATGGAATAACCCGTACAGTCTTGGACACAAAAAAATGTAGCGTGAATTTGTCTAAGCCCCTTCGGACAGCTCCTGGTTCACAAGACTAGGGAAAGGATTGGTTATTAATGGAGAAAAATTTACTCCAGTGCCAGAGATCGAAGCAAAAAAAAATAATAAAATAAAAATCTTTATGTAGGGAAAGGATGTTTATTTTGCACCTAATTTACTCCTTGAATACATCTTCGTTATAGATTATTCATAACACTTCACCTATAAACATACAGAAAAAGCAACAAACAAACAAAACAAAGGAAAAACAGAGTGGAGTCCTGCATAAGAATTTCCTTCACATGGAAACCTAAGTTCTCATGGAATCAGCAAAGTCTTCTGAAGGGGACTTAGCAAATGGCAGCTGGTCATTTTTTTAGTTTAAGACTTTACATGTATTATCACGCAGTACATCTCACTTGATGAGATGACAGGCTATGTGTAAAAGGAAGAACATAAATCTCATTAGTGTAAAATGTCACTAGTCAGCAATATATGCAATGGAGGGGGAAAGGAACTGGTCACCCTATCCCATTATCTCCTGCCTTAGTTGCCTCATGAGTGATGCCTTATTGGTGTCACTTGTGAGGTTCAGACCTGTCTTCAGACAGATGACTAACAACTACTACTATAGCTACTATACTCTCTGACATGGACATGGATATCATTCGTGGGCAGGGGTGAAGGGAGGCACTAGCTGTCTGTGATATTTCAATTGTTGATTTTTAAATTATATTAATTGCCTGTTGCCATTTAATTTAAACATGAACGGTCATTCAGTGTTGTACTAAAAATGGGTTGCCTTCAACATATAACTATATACAATTTTTTTTTTTTTTTTTGCAATTTCATGGTTTTTGTTTGTTTTGTTTTTTTGAAACTATCGTTATTTAACTGAACATTGTAACATTGATCAAGTATGTCTATTACCACTTATATCTTATTTCCATTTACTCCTCTCAAATACATAAATAACAAAACAGTTTCGACATTTTTACTAATTTCACACCTCTATTTATTAGTTATCATCAACAACACTCTATCAACTATCCAGTTATCTAGCATTGATGGAATTGGTGATGTTGAGATAGTATTCTGACGAGGATTCTCCATAGGATTACCTGACATTTGCCTTATAGTTCATTTATTTATTCTGGCAGAGTTAAGGTCATGAGGCCTTCTCTTCCACACTACCAGAAATGACATATGCATACAAGTAATAATAACGGTAGTGGTATCAATACAGTTGGGAAGAACGTCGAAAAACTCAACCATGTTATCAGCTCAAGCAGGAATCGAACCCATGCCTAAGTGCAGCTTCCGGTTAGTAGGCAAATGCACCTGCCCCATGAGCTATGTCAGTGGCCTTTATCAATTCTAATTTTGGTATCAATACCGTACTTGATTGATATTACAGAATTCCATGCCTAGCTTCTTTCATGTACACATAATAATAAACTATGTATTCAAAACAGTTTAGACAGTAATGTGACTATGGTAAGGTAAGCATTCAACTGCAGGCAGAGGTAAGGGATTTTCCACTTTGTCATAACTTCCAGAACTCATTCAAGCTCCAAACAAATTAATACCGGTACCGTAGTTTTTTCCAGGAATCAAAGTAACTGGAGAATAATTCTTGACCACTGATCTCCTCGTAGATCTGAAGTTGTGAAAGCATGGTAGCCTACACTGAAAATATCTAACATTTTTTTTTTTTCCAATGATGGGTACTTGACTGACATCATTCACCCATGTGAAGCCAGTTATGTAGACAAATTTACCGACAGAGTTGCCCAGGGTGCGCCATAGAAGGCTGGTCTACACTACACTCAAGGTGAGATGATTATGGAGATTTGTTGGGATGCCACAGGGGAACCGGAGCTTCCCAGAGAAAACTCCTGTGTTACCTGGACCACGGGCTTGCCCAACACAAGTTATAAGTTGGGGGTACACGGGGGATCGAACCTGAGTCCACAGGATTATAAGTCCAGCATCCAGCCGCGAGATCACCATGGCGGCTAGTCTAACATATTAAACTGACAGGTGGATAAAAAGTATTTTATCCAAGTAAATATTTTATTACAGATGCACTGATAGATTATTAACTTTTCACATAGAAGATATGGGTTCGAAACCAGTGAGTTCAAGTGGAATTTTTGTTGGACAAAGATAGTGTTTGGGGCAAAGTTCAGGGGTAGTTCCATTTGCCTGCAAACATTCCGTCACTTCTCCATTAATCATAAGCCTAACACCTCCACATGGAGCAATGTCGGTAACATGTTTATCTAGATGGCAAGGTGATATACAGTATTAGTGCATTACTCCTAAACAATAGTGAAACGAAATACCAACCATCAGGTGAGGAGACTTGATTCCTGCCACATTCATTATAAATTTAATTTTACAGTACTTGGTACACTAGTGTTCTCGAAAATAAATTCCTCTCCCTTTACTTACCTGCCAATATTAATGTAGGACTGAAACGAGGATGCGGATTTTATGCATTTTTCAGATCTGGAAGTCTTTACCAAACTCAGAATGACCTCCATCACAAACCTACTGAATTCACGACGTCCTTTCACCTGATTTGCAGCTTCGGCTGTGCACCACTCTACAGAGTTTCTAAAAACAAAAACAATAAACAGAGTTTCATAGTATGTACAGACGAAAAACATTTTTTTTTTTAAATAACGTCTAAAATTCATCAGACTTATCAGTAATCCCAAAGTGCACACGTGCATATCCCCTATCCCTACCTTCTGGCGAAACCATGATGTAAGGCATATTATACAAATTACACATTATGTGTCACTATGTGGCATATTTTGCATCTAGCAGCTGCTTTTCTGCAAATTTCTTGGAACATACTTCTCCTTGTGAGGTCATCTTACTTTTGAATCAGAAGTGATTTCAGTGTTGATGTGTTTAATGTAGGTCTGAATTCTGTCTGACTTTATGTCATAACTAGAGACAGGATTTTCATGCACTATCAAATCGTAAAATATGCATGTATCCATGCACTATCAAATGGTCAAATATGCACAATGAAGGAAAAAAACACTGAAAATATGCACGATCAAAATTGAAACTTATATTTTATTTTCGAATGGCACAATGTACTACTAACAGTCTTTCCAAATTTCTAAGATATTCTTTTCCCTTGATCCACTGTGCCACAAGATCTCTTCTCGAACATTTAATCGGGGGCATTACAACACTTCGCAGATCACCACACAACACAAATACAGTAGCTAATTCACAAAACACCTGTACATGTAGCCTACTACAGACCTTCTACCTATCTACCTTTCCAAATTAAAGGCATGTTAGGGGTAGCATGTTAGTGCTATTGTCGTCAAGCTACAAAGTATAGGAGGGAGCAGAAGAGGCATCCTTCTAATAATAATTTTAGCCTCAGGGTAAGACTTGTATAGAACAGGAGTGTGGAATTCCAGTGTGACAATACAATGAGAGGATTAGCTGGTAATGTTCAAAGTCCTCAGGTAGAAACCCTGAAAACTGTTAGCATTTCACTTACATTTTTCAGTACATATACTCAAATATTGTAAGCTCAGAAACACTAAACTCTACGAGGCAACATTTATAAAATGCAGTATCATGCGACTTGATATAAAACATACAATGAAACTATAAAAATGGACGTGATATGCAACACAAACCTCAAAATATGCATTATTAAACTTAAAATCTAAAAAACATGCATTATGCATGAATTTACCAAGATCAAAACATGTAAATATGCCCAACAAAAGTATACTTATTTCGATCACTAAGTCATGAAAGGGATATTTACAAAGTTTGAGAACTGTAGCAAGCTTACATAAAAACATGCATTTGCATGAAAATCCTGTCTCTAGTCATAACACTAGAAGAGTCACTGTGAGGCACACTTAATGTTGGAATCACAACTTTATTTAATGTTTTATACTCCTTTCATTTCAGAAATCAGCAATTTTGACCCTATTTGCATCTATTCTAAATCCATTTATAATGCAGAGTGATCAGATAAGGTGTGAACAGGAATGACAGGGTTTTCACTGGTAAGGAACATTGGGCTGGCAGAGGCAATAATGCAAGCATGCATGTGTTCATCCTGGCTTGTGTCAAGATTAGTGAATCACTCTCCAAATGACTAGAGAGTGACATAGAACATAGTACGATGTATTATATGGTGTTTTCTTGTACATTTAAAGTATGAGTGTGAATAAGTGTAAACTGTATAATGGCTAATCAAATGTTTACTACTGAACAACATGTATATCAGGGGCGATTTCTCAGGGCATGCTATGCTTGCTGCGCAAGCCCAATATTTTCGTAGAATGTGTATTTCTCAAACAGCGTTACATACATTAAAATTTAATTTGATTTTTGGAATACTGTATAGGCGTAATACCATCCGCAGGTTGCACACCGCAAGTATTGCAAGGCTTGCTCGTTTCTTGGAGCTACAGGAAAGACGTAGAAATAGCGAGAATATTATGCGCGCACAAGTGCCTTCCTCCTTGGTCCGTCCTAGGTGCACATGCTTCTGTTATGTGTTGTTTGAAGCTCTGGTCCGAGAGCTACAGCAACGACTATTTAACGTTACACAGAGCAGTATTGACAGCGGGAATGTGCTGTGATTTGCGAGTGCAATGCAATTGTATGAGAGGAATGCATGTGTTAGCTGCTGAATGTATTATTAATTCTTAAACATTAATTTGAAGTATTGCAATGAGTTCGGAATTGTGTGTCATTGAACCTTATTATTAAATCCATTTTCCCGAAGGACTATTCAAGAGAAGACAGACATTACAGAGAATATGTGTGCTCGTTCAGTGCAGCTCAATACAACAATGTGCATTGGTTGGCAGGGTCGAAAAAACTAAATAAACTGTTTTGTTGGCCATGTTTGTTATATTATATCGAACTTCTACATCTGACAATTGAATATGATCCATGACTCATAATGATTTCAAAATTATAAAGTAAATTATTTATGTGGGTCTGATTATTTTTATTAATTATGAATTATTATATCCTCCCATCTTCCCCTATGAATAAAAGAGCAAGCCTAACTTTCGTGACTAGCATTCGCCCCTGGTATATATATATATTTATAATTCATATGTGCTAATCCAGTCTGCCAGCCAAGTACAAAAGCAGTTTGAAACACAAGTCCTGGATATATGAATTCCACTACAGTCCATAATCTTTATAAATAAATTTCAGGCCATGACATTGGTCATCTATTGGAACAGTCTTCTAGAAAATCACTCAGGTGCCTTCCACAACAAGTACGAATTTCTTATGGCTCTGTGCAAAAAGCCACTAAATTATTAAAGCTGCAGTCGTATAAATAACTGAGACACATGCTCTTCAACCGAGTGACCCTACACTCAGATGCGCATTTTGTGAGTGGATGCTGAATAATATTCATAGCGGACTAATAGACCCACATGCTAAATTTTTCTCAGGCAACATATCATAAAGAGGTGCCAAAAATGTGTGGGCAACGAGGGGAGGGAGGGGGGGAGAGAAAAAAGAGAGAGAGAGAGAAGTAAATTGGCAAGCAATGCTAACTGTGTAAAATTATATCATTATGTTTCCAAATAACATAATAAAGCTATTGATGACTTTAATGTATGGTTCTAATAACCATAGAAGTGTTTCAAGGTAACTGGATCCTATATAGCCTACTTAAGATTTGGGATTTTTTTTTTTTTTAGCTTCTGTGAACTGAAATATGAAAATTGATACTCACATTCAAAAGGGCAAACATTTGTGAGCATCTTTAAAGAAGTATGAGCATATTTTAAACGCCCACATGGTTAGAGTGAAGCTTAAAAATATGTATAGCATCTAGGTCATATTGGGTACATATATACGCAATATGGCCTATTATTATTATTTGTTCTTTCTTTTATACTGTATATAAATATGGAAATAGTGACACAGAAATAAAACAAAACTTCTTTTTTAAACATGTATTGCGGTATATGAAAAGTGTAAGAAAAAAACTGCTCTTTTTTTTTTTTTTTTTTTAAAAGATTCTGAAGGAAAAATATCAACAATAGAATTTTTCCTTCTCAAAATTATCGTTTATGGTTCACAGCCCGGGCAATAACCAATTGTTATTGGTTAAACCAGCACATTCTTCATGTACATACATTTCACAACTTTCACACTTCTGCATGTCTTTTATTTCATCTTCCCGGCATATGTTACAGAACCATGATTTTTTTCCTTCGTCTCTTTTGGCTTGCTTGTTAGAACTATTTTCTTCTGTTTTCCCGATTTAGTGTGTGAGGTTCCTGCTTTCTGACCACCATCATGTGAAATATCCTTAGGTTGTGCTGCTGTGGTTTCTGAGGCAGGTCTGTGGTGTAATAATCATGATGAAGATCTGGAACACATTCTTCTATACTGTCCATCCATAACCACAAAAGAAGTAAATTAAACTCATCAATACTGGTTGCAGAAGACACAGCCCTGCAGTATATACTGACTACACCCCAACTCTGGCTACTAGCAACAGGCATCTATAATGAACACCAATCAAAATACCCCTCATTTCTCGTGCAAAACAACAACTGAATAGACTACAGTGGACTATAGTGGAGTTTATGTTGTCAGCAAACAGCTGGATACATTAAGAAGATTGATTGTTATCCAATGCTGGGCTTTGGTAACAAAGCCATTAGTGCTCTTGCTCTCCAATATTTCTCTGTGTTGGATCCAACAGGTAGAACTTCACAGGTTTGTAGATGTTCTGCAGTCATTTCTTCTTCTTTCTTTAAAGTAGATATTACAAGCTACAATACTACGTAACTCTGAAATAAATGACCAACAATACATATGGGAACTTATCTTTCGAATATTAGATCAGCAGAAAGAAAAGTTCCTTACTCAGCAACTTTATCAGACTGCAGCCAATGGAAAACACAAACTGAACTGTCACCAGCTTGAAATGAGTCTTCAGGACTGCCTGCATTACATGCCAGCACTATCTGTTGAATTTCACCCATAACTTTGTCAAAATCGAGACTAGGCTATATTGGGTATTAGGCCATACTGGGTCCACCTACCTTATTACAATTTAACAACAAATAAGAAGAGAATCATACACAACATATTAAGTGAACTTATTTCTCAAGGCCTTACTTATGCACCAGACAAAGCATTTTATATGCCACGTTGTAATCCAGTACTGTATGTGGAAATCTGAACACTGTGGAACTTCCTTTTGCTGTTGCCCTCTTTTCACCATCCATTTTCTTTTTCCGACGTGCACCTCCTTCATCTCCATTAGCCTTTTTGCCAGCTTTACCATTGTTCTAAAAAAATAAATAACCATCACGTACATTCCAAGAAAAGTGACACTCCAAAAGATATCCTAAAATTACTAGCATCAGAAACTATTTATAGTACATTTCATAACAAATAATGGCTTCAGATTTTCACTGATGAATTCCTACTATCCAATCAAAGTGGAGCAGGTAATGGTGCTATATATACACTTTTTTTCGTTTTATAAATCCTGAGGTTATGGAGCTACAAATTTTGACGAAGAAGTTGAAGCTCTCTATTCGACACTTCAAAATCTGTTGTACCAAATCTCTTATTTCAGAAAGCTGTTATATTCAGTGATTCTAAAGCAGCTATTACTGCTACCTATAACAACCAGTCTTTCACCTACAAGTAAAAAAATAACTGATTATTAGAAAATTATAGCTACACCATATGATGAAGCTTAACAAAAGGATAGTTTTTCAATGGGTACCAACACACTGTGGATTATCTGATAATGAAGGTATTGACCATCTTGCTACAAAGGGAAGTAAAGTCTTATAAAACCCTATGTCGATTTTACAATTTTCAACAGTTAAAAGATTAATCAACTCAAAATATCAAGATATACAGTAATATCATAACATTTCCATGAAATTTCAAATAATAAAATGTTGGAGTGTTTCAATGCACAATAAAATATAGGTATTCGCATGTTAAGTGGAAGCAGCAGTTATTACTGTTTTATGCGGTCTGCTTGCATGCCATTCTGACGTTTAAGAATGTCACTATATAATAAATTACCTTAGCAAATTCTGCAAGTCTGTTGTAGCCTTTAAACAGATTGTTCAATTTACGTGCATTTTCAACAGATTCATCCTTTTTCCAGGATGATATGGTGTATCCCATTAGAGCTTCAAAAACCCCAAGCATCTGCCGCACCATTTCCTGTTGCTGTTGACTCTCTGGTAATATATCCAGAAGATTTGTAGTTTCATTCTGTGAATTAATCACAGAGCATTAATCACAGAAAACAATTACGAAAAAGCCTGTCTATACAGAGTGGTTAAAAAACACTTGTACGAACTTTGGCAGTGAGTTCTCCACACCAAAATGGGGAGGGGGGGGGGATCATAAACACTTATGTCCAGAAATGCTTAGTTTCTGTTATAATCGAAAGATTACAAACAACACTTGGGTTCCAAGGTACAATACAACATGTTGACCCAGTCAATTGCCCCATTCATTTGATAAGACAACTCTATTTGCTCATGTAGTAGGTACACTGAAGGTGACCATAATCTACACGTCCATGCATGCACTGAAGCAGGTGAATAACATTTTGAGCATGTGTTGTGAATTGTGAGTAGAGGACATAATATATGTCGAATATAGAGTAAGTCCACAAAGGGAAAAAGACAAAGGAGAAATATTTGATTCGGTGCTGTGGATTGAGCCTCAGCATAACTTAGTGGTAGAGCATCCAGTGCGTGGAACTGGGGGTCTTGGGTTCGATCCCAGCGCCAGAGCGAATTTTTCTCCGTCAACAAATAATAACAGAGAATTTTGTAGGACCAAAAAATTAAAAATCTCTACATAGATTTGAAATTAAGATTTATTACATAGGTCATTTGTTATTGTTAGGGACACTTGATATTTGTTAATCATTTTTGTCTATAGTGGTTGAGATGTTCATAAATACAGTAGAACCTCTATTATTCGTGGTAATGAAGGGGGTGGACTGAACGGTTAATCGAAAAAATCGGATAACTCGTACCATAAAAGATTTTTCATAAATTAAGTGCATTATAGTACTTGGCCTATTACTTACTTACAAATGGCTTTTAAGGAACCCGAAGGTTCATTGCCACCCTCACATAAGCCCGCCAGTGCAAGATTAATCCAGTCTCTATCATCATACCCCACCTCCCTCAAATCCATTTTAATATTATCCTCCCATCTACGTCTCGGCCTCCCTAAAGGTCTTTTTCCCTCCAGTCTCCCAACTAACACTCTATATGCATTTCTGGATTCGCCCATATGTGCTACATGCCCTGCCCATCTCAAACGTCTGGATTTAATGTTCCTAATTATGTCAGGTGAAGAATACAATGCGTGCAGTTCTGTGTTGTGTAACTTTCTCCATTCTCCTGTAACTTCATCCCGCTTAGCCCCAAATATTTTCCTAAGCACCTTACTCTCAAACACCCTTAACCTATGTTCCTCTCTCAGAGTGAGAGTCCAAGTTTCACAACCATACAGAAGAACCGGTAATATAACTGTTATAAATTCTAACTTTCAGATTTTTGGACAGCAGACTGGATGATAAGAGCTTCTCAACCGAATAATAACACGCATTTCCCATATTTATTCTGCGTTTAATTTCCTCCCGAGTGTCATTTATATTTGTTACTGTTGCTCCAAGATATTTGAATTTTTCCACCTCTTCGAAGGATAAATCTCCAATTTTTATATTTCCATTTCGTACAATATTCTGGTCACGAGACATAATCATATACTTTGTCTTTTCGGGATTTACTTCCAAACTGATTGCTTTACTTGCTTCAAGTAAAATTTCCGTGTTTTCCCTAATTGTTTGTGTATTTTCTCCTAACATATTCACGTCATCCGCATAGACAAGAAACTGATGTAACCCGTTCAATTCCAAACCCTGCCTGTTATCCTGAACTTTCCTAATGGCATATTCTAGAGCGAAGTTAAAAAGTAAAGGTGATAGTGCATCTCCCTGCTTTAGCCCGCAGTGAATTGGAAAAGCATCAGACAGAAACTGACCTATACGGACTCTGCTGTATGTTTCACTGAGACACATTTTAATTAATCGAACTAGTTTCTTGGGAATACCAAATTCAATAAGAATATCATATAATACTTCCCTCTTAACCGAGTCATATGCCTTTTTGAAATCTATGAATAACTGATGTACTGTACCCTTATACTCCCATTTTTTCTCCATTATCTGTCGAATACAAAAAGTTTGGCCTATACTTTCGTAATTTCCTTCATGGTCTTGTGTTTTACATGCTATGTAGTGGATCAGGAGTTCACTGAAAGTTCGGTTGTTAACGATGAGTTCTTAAGGGCCAAGGGTTGATAGTTGATGATTGTCTGCGGAAAGATAGCAATACTTGAAGTCTCATGTTGTAGATTTACACACTTTATGCACCTTATCCTTGTCTTTTTTTATTAAATCACGTACAGTTTCTCCTTTCTCAAATCTCTTAATTATTTGTATTTTTTACGCTAATTAACACAACACATTTTCTTTTGGTAACTGTGGAAGACTTTTTGCATAATTATAAGTTATACAATACGACTAATCGAATTGTAATGATAAGGAAAGAATGATACACGGGTTTGTGGAAGTTCTTGGGGTAATATCTTTGAAAGAGGTAGTGACTATTTTATAAGTAGACTAACTATTTCTGTTGCTGACAGTAAAGCATTCCTACTACATACTGTGGTACTTGTAAGGGTAAAGCCTTGTAATAACCCTCTGTAGAAAAACTACGTAGAAACATAAACTACAGTACTTCATAATTTCTTCTGCAGGAGAATAAAAAAAAAGCTAGAAAAAAAGTCGGATAATCCAACAATCGGTTAATAGGGTGACGGATAATCAGGGTTCCACTGTAGGTGTAATTTTCAATTCTTTTGTAATTAGTTAATTCCTTTTGTGGTCAAGCAAGCTGTAGCTGGCAGTCCTCCTTAGAAATCTCATTTCCGCAGTTGTTAGGCATTGAACATCTGAGTTCATATTTAATCATATTATATTTAATATTTTAAAATAAAGCTTTCCAATGTGGTGTAGAGAAAAAGAGAGCACCATTTATATCTCCTCTAGTAAAGTAGGCTATCATGTACATCACTGTTATTAACAATACAGTTCAGATGTTTGCTGCTTTTATAATCGAAGTCTTAATACACATAACATTTGTGCTGTATACATACCAGACCAAAGTCCTCGAGGGAACATTTTATTATCCGCTCACACAGAGACTCCAAAATATTAGTCAGCTTATTTGGGCCATTGGGCAGGTCAATGGTTACAACCTGCTGAATTGCGAACACCAGATGTCCAAGGGGTTCCTACAAAGCAAAAACAACTATTATATTATTACTATTATTATTATTGCTATTGTTATTATTAACAAAAAACAGTACTGTTGCCACTTTAAATTTTTTGAAGTTGACACTGCACAAAATGAGAATCCGTATAATGACTTGAGTTGTTATTGTATGCACATACCTGCAGCAATTAACCTTTGCACAAACAATTACGTTAGCTTGACTAGACTTAGTCCCTAGTTCAGTGAAAATCTGAGAATTTGTTGAGCCAATAGTTTTCCTTTGTATTACATTGTTACGAAAGTTTTGCCTCCTATTTTTTTTTTCATTGCTAGTCTTATGACATTTAAGTAAAAATGTATTCCTACAGGTTTCATAAACATCATGTTATTTTTCTACAGAATCACTGCATTTTCTATGCACCTGCACCATCTGTGAAAGAGATGCTGTATTCCAACTCAGTAAAAATCCATACTGTGATTCTGGTCATCAGCAAGAACACTTTGTTTCTGTTCACAATGGTGGATCCAGGTTTTGTCTCCTGTCTGCATGACAGGAAAATATCCCCCTCATTTGCATAATGCTCTAGAAGCTCCGAACTATCTTTCCAGGCCTGTTTTTGCTCGTCTGTGACCAAATCTTACTGTTACCAAGCTCCTTAATGATGGCTATCAAACCTGGTTTCCTGATGCTTACTGCATCACACAGTTCACGTGTTGTGATATGGCAGTCTTCTTCGATGAGTGAGTCGATTCGACCTTGTTGCATTCTCTCACTGCAGTTGCTGGCAGACTGCTTCGAGGCTTGTCAATGATGTTCGTTTCTCTGCTCTTGAAGTGTTTCACCCAGTGTGTAACTATACTGATGTCTACAGTACTCTCACAATACACATTTCTTAGACGAGTATGAATCTCAATTGGACTAAATTTCTTCACAGTGGGGAATTCAATCACAGCCCTTTGTTTTGTATGGATATCAGAAGCATCCATCATTTTCAACACTTATTTCCCGTTCATGTGATGTATTGCATTGTCACTCCATATGATGAAACTAGAGAAATCTTGTGGTCACTAAATGAAATTCGCAACATTATGGGTCGCCAGGTTTGAAAGAAAGAAAAAAAAAAAGAGGAAGTATTACTTTCTTGCCAACCCATGTATAAACAATTAGGTTTGCTTGGCTTGGCTTGGCTTAGTTCCTACTTCAATAACGAAGTCAGAGAGTTTGTTGAGGCAATAGTTATTCCTTGTACAAACGATTATGTTAGTTTGGCATAGTTTAGTCCCTGGTTAAGTGACAAGGATAGAGGATTTTGATCAGGGCACAGCTTTCTCTTATAAAAAGATCAGGTTATGTACCTTATGTATTATGGCTTAGCTTCGAAACTGAGTTGAGTAACAGGATTACAAGGTTTGATTAGGGAATATCTGTCTGTTGGAGAGAAGATTAGGCCAGCTTAGCTTATCTTTGGAATAGAATGGGATGGGATAGGTTGTTCATAAGATATTTGGAGTGTACATACAGTGGGAACATCTTCAAAGAATGTTACGAATCTGAGAATCATATCTCATGTATCAAATTCGTTTATTAAACTAAGTTGTTGTTGCTGTTATTTTCTAATGCCAGGCGTTTGACAATAAAGTCATTTGACCTCTTGCACTCCAATATTTTTCAAAGATATTATCATGGTCAGCCACTGAAGCACAGATTTTGAGGTGTTCCGAATCCATTTTTTGGTTTGAGTTGCACAATGGGCAGTTAGGGGACTGATATATTCCAATTCTATGCAGGTGTTTGGCCAAACAGTCATGGGCTGTTGCCAGTCTAAATGCAGCTACAGACGATTTTCGTGGTAAATCGGGAATTAACTGTGGATTATGACGCAGAGAGTTCCATTTTTTCCCTTGAGATTGTGTTATCAAATTTTGTATGTAGTTCATAGAGTAATACGTAGATTTAGTAACAGGTCTGTAAGTAGCAGTGCTGCCCTTCTTTGCTAAAGCATCCGCATTCTCATTTCCCAGGATTCCACAATGGGATGGTATCCATTGGAATACAATTCTTTTATTCAGTGTTATTAATTTATTAAACTAAGTACCCTTGAAGATTAGGACGATCTTTATACCAACAGTATCACGTATATGTCCTGTGTTTGATGCTGGCTATGTGAGTTATGATTGATATTTTCCTCTCTACTTATTCTTATATTTTAACAAGTAACAGTTTAACATGTCATACTAACTATTACGTAATGTAAGATAGCCGATATGGGATATGTGAATGTCATTCCTTCAACTGCCTATGTACCTCTGTGGTTAAAAGCATGAAAGTGTCTTGGAGTATGGGCAATGTCACTGGTTCACATCCTTCTGCTTCCAATGATAAGTACATTTATAATATAATGATAAAGATGTCTGTGATATGGAATGTAATAGTTGAAAGACATAAGACAAAACAGAAGACAGAAAAGAAAGAGAAGTATGTAGAGGAAAGGGATGAGAAGAGGAAGAAAGAAAAGACTAGGGGAGGAGGGAAAAGGAGAGAGATGATTGGGATAAAGAACCATCTTTTAGCCAAGCTTGAATTTTTTTGTCATAAGCTCTGTTCGCGCAACAACGACTCATGTCGCATTATACGTATTCTAGATTGTATCACTAAGTTCAGAAAGAAGCAAACTTTTTTTATCTGCTTTATATTTATTGGTCCAAAATGTTTTCAATAACAAACTAGGCATACATGGAACAATATCTGATGTGAAAAATGTTTTACAGCCCAGTTATGTAAATTAAGAGTGAAATTGTGAGCTTGCATTGCATGAGCGGTAGTTATGATGTATTTGTGAAAGTGACAAAATATTCCTCACGTCTTATACATTTATCGGAATAGAACTACAATCTAGATACAAAGTAGTACGAAATAAAACAAACCTGTAATTCTGCAGAGATGTCTTTGAGAACAACAGCCTTGCTGAACTTGAGAGGCGGCAGAACATCAGCATCAGACTCATAGAACTGGCTGAAGTGATTCAACAGCATATCTTGCACATGCTCATTCAGCTCTGGGTTTCTAATAACTCCAGAATGCAGACCTACAAGTGCAGGCAAAGCATGTATTCATAATTATTCATGTAAGCTTGTGAGTGAGTGAGTGAGTGAGTGAGTGAGTGAGTGAGTGAGTGAGAGAAAGTGAGAGTGAGTGTGTGTGTGTATGTGTGCGTGTATATACTGGTTCTTGATTGTTGGCTGATGCACTCCTAAGTACCAGTTATGAAAAGAGCATATTGGTGAGTAATTGTAACAACATTGTTACCAGCAATTGTAACACAATCTCAGCTCACTTTACTGTAGTCTTAGTGAAGCTAAGATGAGATAACTTATTGTATCGTATTGTATATGTGCGCTCGTGGTTATAATTTACAGCTTAAAATGGCACACAGATAACAGCACAGTGTTTATGTACAACAATTATGTATTAATAAATTTAGCTCATTAAGTTTGAAGATGATAACAGGAAAGAGTCCCTAATGTTAACATTACAAGTTGTCCAATAATCCATGATTTAGTGAACAAATTCTAAGCAATAGGAAGTGTTACAGATAAAATAAGCAAAGGAAGGCAGTGTCCTCATTGAGGAAAATGGATGACACTGGACATTGCTTCACAGCCCATCCTAAAAAATTGTCTTGTCATCTTTTGCAGAAACAAATACGTCTTACAATTCTGTGTGAAATGGTACAAAGCTATTCAAATTAAAAGTTTAAAAAGTTACAGTGGTGTAAAAACTAAGACACAGTGATACTGTAATCAGACATAGATGTCCACTGTATTTCTGAAGACGACAGAAGAGTGGATATAATAGCAATAAACAGGCAACAACAAAAGGCTATTATCATAGATTCAACTATACGCATGGAGAGAGATCTAAACCAAGCTCATCAGGTTGATCAAGAAAAGAGGGCCATTTATGAGCCTTGTATTCCCTATCTTAGTGCCAAGTATAACATCCCTCTCTTCAATTGGTCAGTGACAGGTTTATTTTTTGGTGCTCGGAGTCCTTTACGAAAATTTACATATAATTTTTTAAAACAATTATCAATACCATCTTTTGAAATTCAAAAAATCATCTCACAAATTCTTAAAGATTCCCTGCAGATTATACAATTTCATTTATACCATTCAGAAGGTCTTAATTAAGGATACACTAATTTTAAATAAAATCTTTTGTTTATAAGTATAATTTCAAGGTCATCTTTTAAGATTTTATTTTATAATTGATAATCAATGGTGCTTAATTATTACATTTTATTTTTATAACAATATTCATATTTAATTAATTATATTTATTTCCTATTAATTTCCAGATCCTCGTGGTCATCCTTAATTAAGGCTGGACGATTTATTTCTCTCTCTCTCTCTCTCTCTCTCTCTCTCTGAGTGCATTTTAAATAAAGTGTATGACAGTGAAATTGACCACAATTTTCCGTTTTCGAACAAGACTTGATTTCATCTTCATAGCCTATGTAAATATTCAAAACAGCATTGGAGCTGCGAAAAACTCAACATCCTTCATGAAGAGCTCCTACAGAAAGTAAAAATAGGAGTCGGCCTATGGTGCATAGTGAGTGATGAGAGGATAACAGGCTCCATTCTTTTCAAGAAATTATTCATGCTGACAGATAAGTGAAATTCTTTAGCGTTCCTTTTTTTCATGAGTTAACAGAAATTAAATGTACTTTTACCTTTTTTCAACAGGATTCTGCACTATCACATAAAGTCTACTATTCTATCGACAAACTTCATATAGTATTCGAGGATAGAATTATTAGTAGGAATGTGTGGACTCTTTGATCCCCCAATCTAACTTACTATGATTTTTATCTGTGGTGAACTTTAAAAGATACCGGGAATAATAATAACCCACATACCCTTAAAGAATTGGAAAATAACTTCCAGGAAAACATCGCCTCCATTTGTCAAAGTAAACTGCAGGAGTGACACATCATTTCAAAAGCAGGTGACACAAATGTTTAGTACAAAAAGGCAGACGATTGTAGCATTCCCTTTGGGTGAGTAAATAACGTTTTTATGGCTTATAATATTACTAATATTTTACATTAATAGTTTGAGGATTGTCAAACCACCAATAACACATTAGCACATGCAAGCACATCAGTCAACAGTCAAGTTTTCACTTCATGGTAAGGAAATAATCTACTTATCCAGGTATGAATGAATGACATGTATGCTATGGTATGGTATGGTATGGATTACTAAGGGAATGTGAGACAAACCCCTAAGCATTTAAGCTCTCATAGATATTTACTGTGCTATCTTGAAAACGGTCAGTAAATTTTGCTTGATAATAATAGTTCTTAATCACAGGCATAGTTCAGTTGGCTGGGACACTTGCCTGCTGATCTGGAGTTGCGCTCAGGCGTGGGTTTGATTTCTACTTTGGCTGATTGCGTGATTGGATTTTTTCCGAGGTTTTTCCCAACTGTAAGGGGTCATTCCATGTGACTCATGTTACAGTTTGACTCTTTTAAATTGGGAATTTAATGGATAATAAAACAATAAATGCATATAATAAAAAACAGTTGATATGCCAGTATTGGAAAATAACAACACTAAATATTGTTAAATCAAAATTATCATGTATTTTTTTTTCTTATGTATTAAAAATATAACTTTATTGTCTGTGACTCACATTACAAGAATATCTCTCTCTCTCAAACATGTCACCTTCATTATGATACAGAATCTGTTCTGTTTGTATGCTGTCCAACATACATATTTTTATAATGAAAGGAAATAGATTTAGGTCCTCCATTTCGGTTAGTTGGCTAAACTTCAGTTTGTCATTAATTTTCTGTTAGTCTAGCGACTAAGAAGGGCATGGTCTTCCTACCGTATTTAAAGAATGTGACAGACCGTATCAGCAGGGTACTGAAACGACATGAAGTGGAAACGACCTTCCTCCCGACTAAGCAAATCCGGAGCATGCTGAGGTCATCCAAGGACAAACGAGGTAAGCTGATGTCCGCTGGAGTTTATAGGATTCCTTGCAGGTCTACATCGGTACTAGACAGTGGAGCGTCAGTACGAGACTGAAAGAACATAACAGGAACTGTCGCCTAGGACAGATCGACAAATCAGCGGTGGCAGCACATGCCTACCAAGAGGGCGATCACAACATAGGATTTAAGGACACGGACATCTTGAGCACGACGACACACTTCTTCCCCCGTCTAGATAGAGAAGCAATTGAAATCTATAAACATAATAATAACTTTAATCGCAAGGAAGAAGGCGTAAAGCTAAACAAATGTTGTTACCCGGTCCTAAACAGAACTTATAAGAAGTCACAACAACAGAATGATGGAACCCAGAACAGGAGCAGCGAACAAAGCGGCGCAGACCGCGACAACAAGCCTCAGCCCGCTAGATGCACCATAAATATGCCCGCACAACCAGCCACAGGTTCAGTTGCCTCAGGTACACCGAGAAGAGTTTTGCGACCTAGAGAACCACTCCACTGAAGATGTCTGCCGCAGGTGCAGAAAATCAACCAAGAGACCACGGCCTCTCAACCCGGAAAACGAATCTAGATCTATGGACTCCGGCATGAAATCTTATTTAAAATTAAACTGTGACTCATGTTACAAAACTTTAGAGGGCTAGGCTATTATGAGACTAATTATACACATATAACCTTCAAATTTTCTACCAATGTTTAGCATATGTTAATGTAAGAAGTAACTTAAAATCACATGTATTCTGATAGTTGTTCTGGTAATATTTAAAAAAAAACCCAGGATTTTTGTGAGTCACGTTACAATGAACAACAATGAAATGAAATTAATATTTCTAAACCCAAAAACAACATACCTAATAAACTATTATCACGGATACAAAGCAGATATATTGCTAAAGTATTTCACTAATTTTTGTTCTCCTATGATAAATGAAAATGGCATAATACTGAAATGAAATTATATAAAACCATAGCTTTGTTTATACAAAGGCATGCACTTCAATAAACATCTCCTGTCACTGAAAACAAATGAAGTATCCTGGTGTATGTACAATACCAGTAGAAAGTTCCACTTCATTCACTGGACTTAAATTTTCTTGTTGATAAGGAGCTGTTATTATGGAATTACTCTAAGGTGAATGTTAGGTAATCTATGGCGAATCCTCGACCTCATCTAACCAAATATCATCTCGCTATCATCAATGACGCTAAATAACCCAATATTTGATACAGCATCGTTAAATAAAAAAAAAATTGTTCTTTAAAATGTCATAAATCTATAACAAAGGCCTCCTGGCTTCTCCCTCCATCTGGAGGAAGCCATAAAAAGAACTCTTATTGCTACTGAAAATCCACCAATCTAGGCTACATTCGAACCTGCAAACCTCAGAACCAATTATATTATAATTCATTATAGTGGTTGTCTTCCGATAAGTTTAACGTAACAATTCAATTAATTTAATTTATGTCTTTATGTCTAATGACTTATCTAATTGATAAAAAATATTACAACATATAATAATTTGTTTTTAATCTGAATTTCTTTTGCGAACATTTTCGCCTTTTGGCACCTTCAGGCAATGAACTATACAATATCTAAACATTTGTACATGTTCATTAAAATGATTAGTTTACACCCCAACTTTGGCTACTAGCAACAGGCATCTATAATGAACACTAATCAAAATACCCCTTATTTCTCATGAAAAACAAAAACTGAATAGGCTACAGTGGACTTTATGTTGTCAGCAAACAGCTGGATAGATTAAGAAGATTGTCCATGTTGAATCTTGCGTACACCACTTTTAACACTTGAATATAATTAATTGATGAACTAGTGAAAATCCTACACACACAACCCAAGAACCAAAAACTCAACACACTAGAACAATACGAAATATACAAACACACTAAAACATACCCCGATCAAATCCTCAACACAAAGATCAATTTCAGTACACACACACTATTCGACTCCACACTTCAACACCTTCCAACAATAAAACACACCTTCCTAACAGGCAGAGAAGTTCGAGATGACGCCACGATCTAGTAGGCTCTGATGATGGTGCGTGAAGCCGGATAAATATTACATATTTAACACGAGTAAGTCCACTAGTTCATCAATTAATTAAGAAGATTGATTAAAATATTTAGTTTAAAAAAGTGATTAACAATGAAATAAAACATGTTGAAACATTTGAATAACCTAAGTTAATATAAATTCATATGAATGAGTAGATTTAAGCTATACAAATTAATATATGTTGTAATATTTGTTTTTATCAATTAGGTAAGTCATTAGACGGAAATACATAATTTGCCAAAGACAAATACAATAATCAACAAATCATAAATAACATGTGTAAATAAATTATTTAAGTATCTGGAAGTTAAATCAATAATACTCTAGCTGATAATGACTTACGTTATTTGTATTCTAATGCAGCAGAAAAATTCTAAGCACATTATGCTTGTAAAGCAATTAAGCAAAAAAGAATACAGGACGTTGAAAATATATTCTTATTGCATGCAAATATAATGCAGCCACCCTTACAAAAATTATAGGTTTATATAAAAAATCTAAACTTAAAATGCAAATATTTATAAATAGGATCAGTACAAAAAATCAAGCTTGTTCACAAGCTAAGAAACTGAACAAAAATGTCACCTTCATAAAGACATTGTCTAACATCAGCTTGCTGCATGAAACACCTGCGTAACACTCCAAGCAATTCCAGACAAATAGCTTCATTGTTGCTGTTAGAATTCCCCATCTCCATGTCGATCTGTAATATATAATATTAGAGTTACAAAATACTAGTTGCAATCTGAAAATACAAGACAGAGCATTTTCAGCAAACTATTTTTAAAGTGTGATGCAACTTTACAGAGTGAATCAAATATGTATTTAAACACCCTAATAACTACTTATACTTTTGGATTTTGTTTTTTTTTTTTTTTTAACCACATCCTTTCATGTGACCTCTTCCACTTGCAATGCACTGCTGAAATCGCTACTGGAAACTTACCATGACATGAGAAAACAATTCCTAACCAATGTGTTCAATTTCATGCAGAATTATGTTCTTCAGATTTTGAATATCATGTAATAACATACTAAGTTTCAAATAATTTTTGCAAACAGTACAGAAGTTTCTCTCTTGACAGATCATCTCCTGGTCCAGTGATATTCCATGGCCTTCATGTTCACACAATTTTATAGCTCAAGATATTTTTTCTTATGAGAGTATTTGGAATAGGTCTTTCTCCCATAGATTATATGATATCTTTTGAATAAACACTTATATCACTGATCTAAATGAGGGAGGAATGATGGACTGGTTAGAAGAGGTGTAGACTAGATTTTTTCCAATGCTGCTAATGAATTCAATTCAAAGCATTTCGAAAAAGCACTCTATCTTCATCTTTAGATGAACAAAAATTGTGATGCAAAGGATATCCTACCCACTGGGGTCGTTACAAACAGCTAAATTTGCTTCACCAACCAAAAAACATCAAATACGTAATGAGAAAGGATACCATCTTCCTGACACAAATTTTATATTTGGTTACTCCACATGAATTGTAACTTGAAGTAAAACTTCTTACTCAGAAATTTAAGAAGAAGAAAACATAACATGAAATGAAAATGAAAATAACGAAAAGGAAAGAAAAGAAAGTAAGAACAAGACAGGGAAAAAAAGACAGTTAAAAAATGAAAGCAAGTGAAAGAGTGAAAAAAGAAGAAATTAAAGAAAACAAAACAGGAAAAAAAAAACAAAGAAATAAGTAGAGAAAGAAGTAAACGCAGACCAACTAATTCTCAGTGCCATTGAGAATATTATGTACTACACATAACACACACACAAAAACATATACAGAATGTTTCAAAAGTGATGGTCAAAAATTTAGGGATGGTAAGTAAAAACGAAGAGAAGCAAAGAAGTTCCAGTAAACATGAATCCTCAAATTTTTTTTTAAGTAGGTTATTTTACGACGCTTTATCAACATCTTAGGTTATTTAGCGTCTGAATGAGGTGAAGGTGATAATGCCGGTGAAATGAGTCCGGGGTCCAACACCGAAAGTTACCCAGCATTTGCTCATATTGGGTTGAGGGAAAACCCCAGAAAAAACCTCAACCAGGTAACTTGCCCCGACCGGGAATCGAACCCGGGCCACCTGGTTTCGCGGCTAGAAGTGCTAACCGTTACTCCACAGGTGTGGACAATCCTCAAATTAACCGTTTATAAGATAACATCTTTTTTTTTCTGGTTGGGGCTGCTAGTGAAACAAGCACCTGGATATGGTAAAGCATGCTTTCGTGCTTCATACATATGCTGTATTCTCCCCATCCCTTTTCTTTCTAAGTGTGAGGCGATATCTAAACAGACAATATGGTGGACAGGTAGAGGAGGACCTTCACCTAGATCACCGAATCTAAAATCTTTGGATTTCTGTGTATGGGGTTATAGAAAAAGCCTGGTTTACACAACAGACATCACCGCACTTGAATTGCAGCATCGGATTGTAGATGCCTTCTATCAAATGAAGAATCATCCAGGCTTGCTCAAGTGCATTCACAGTTCTTTGTGGCGAAGACTAAACAGATGCATTCAAGTGCATGGTCAGCATTTTGAACACCTGCTGTAAAATTGTTCATACTGTACTATACCTTGTTCATCCATAAACTTTACTGTTGTTCAAACAAAAATGTTTCTTTTGTTTATCTTCAATCACATTTCTGTGAAGTTGAAGCCAAAATTATGAATTTTACTGTCCCGTGGTTGATAAATTAAACAAAACTGTCACTGCTTTTGTTGCAATTAGTACTTAGTATTCAGCGGACCTTAACCAGCACAAAATGGCATTATCTCGTAAAAGATTAATTTGCAGACCCACGTTTATGGGAACTATTTTGCTTCTATTCGTTTTTACTTCTCATCTCTAAATTTTTTACCATCACTTTTGAAACAACCTGTATACAAGTATACATACATACACATCAGATGAATACATATGATTACACAAATTATAATGTTTTAATGGTAAAAACTGTAAGATCAGTTCCAATATACCTGTGTTAATATGGTCCTTGGCAGCTGACTTTGACTATTATTGCTATTACTAGACTGACTGTTTATAACCGCCATCCCTTTCACATCTAAGTGTTTCAAAAGTTGCAAGAATCCTGATACAGACATTTTCCTTGCTCCAATGTCACTACAAAGAAGAAAGTGCAATGAGAACAGTATGAACAATCAAAGAATTCGAAGAAATTCTAACTCACAGGTACTTTGTCTACCTTAACTGAATTACAGTTGGACCTAAACAGTATACTACAAAATGTGACAAATCTTTTCTTTTAACAGACTATAAAAAATTATTAATCAACTGACGCTGTCTCAGCAGAGTTATTGGGGTTTTGATCCCAAGCAGATTCTATGATTTTTGTCAAGGATGAAGCAGCTTCAAGAAGGTTTACTCTAAGTATCGCTACTTTGGCTTCTCTCACCATTCTGATTTCACTACTGTTCCTTTCAGCTGCAATAATCATTGGTTTATATATAACTAAACATGTCTCCATGTGTTGCAATTTCCGTCACTAAACATATCAACCACACAGATCTTTAGCATACAGTTAACAAACTTTCTTTGCAATATAGAATAGTTATTGCATACTTAATTAAATATCTTACACAAACTAATATCAATGAAATACATAATCACAACTTTTTTTAATTATAGGCATATCCGATATTTTCATGATGAAATGGTGTTAGTTCACGTCAGAATTCAATTACCATATTTACTCACGTAACAGACGCACTTTTCTTCATAATTTTTGGATTAAAAATCCAGGGTGCGAGGAAAAAAAACTCATAACTACTTGACATCCAGTAACTTATATCATGCCATTGCAGCAGCTAACATTCCATTACAGAAACTAGAAATTCCAAAATTAGAAGTGTCTCTTCTGAGTCAATGGTGCGCAAAAATTACTTGGATTCAATCTACAATGACACAATGAACAGAATCCGACAAGTATTGGAGACTCACATATCTGGATATCAATTGACGAAACAATTGACAATCCTGCAAATCTGGCTTTCAGGTAGTAGCTCCCTGTAAAGCAGGTCTGAATAATTTCAAGGAAAAATTGTACTGGAGCTGGGTATCGATCCCGGGACCCTTCGCTTAGCGCACGAATGCTCTCCCGACTGAGCTACCCCAGGAACTATACACGACACCGTCACAATTTTTCCCTTATAGCCACACAACTCAAATGGGCTGACCAGATCGACACCCGGCCCCGGGACAATTTTCCCTTGAAATTATTCAAACCTGCTTTACAGGGAGCTACTACCTGAAAGCCAGATTTGCATAACATATTCGTTACTGGAGGTACGTTAACAGAAAGCCACAATTTAAGTCACACAGAATTTGTGTGCACTCAAAGTTGGGTTCTGGCATCTTTTCAACCCATTTGAGTTGTGTGGATATAAGGGAAAAATTGTGACGGTTTCGTGTATAGTTCCTGGGATAGCTCAGTCGGGAAAGCATTCGTGCACTAAGCGAAGGGTCCCGAAATCGATCCCGGCCACGGGACAATTTTTCCTTGAAATTATTCAATTGACAATCTTGACTGATACACTGCAAATTCAGTTGTCGAAAAAACTGAATCCAGATGTGCCATCCCGAGCTTACCTAATATGCACAAAGCAACTTCCTAACACAAACCAGGAAACAATTGCACAATTTATCAACAATGGACTGAAAGTACCATATAAAAATAATTTTGATGAAAACAAAGTGCTGCTCGCCTACACAGACACCGCATACATAGTTGCTGCAATGGCGCTGCTTAGGGTCTTCTAACATTTTATGTTACACGTGATGTGTCTTGTCCATCATGATATGAACTGCATAGCAGAACAAGTATGTGTAGAATTTCCTAGGGTCAATAAATTAATCTCTATAGTGAAAAAAATTTTAATTAAGACATTATCAAAGATACAGGCTTTCAGAGAAGAGTTTCCAAAAATTCCTGCCACCTCAACCAGTTCTTACCTGATGGCCTACATGGTTAAAAGCAGCAAAATACGATATTGAACATTTCTTAAAAGATCCAGAAAGTTATAAAAAAAAGTACCCGAAGATGCTGCTTGTGTCACTTTGTTAAAACAGTTACTCGAAGATCCCTCCATATCCCGTGATCTGGCTTACATTAGGTCCCACTATACATTTCTTGTGCCAATAATTCCAGAATCGGAAGGCTCAGGGAAACTGTCTATGAAAACATGGCTTTACTGGAGGAATTCAAACAAAAAATCAAGGAAGAGCCAGATGTGGGAGAAAAAATGCGTACAAAAATGAAAGACGTTTTACAAAAGAACAATAGCCTGTGTGCAGCAGCAGGTATTTTTGGGAAAAATCCAGTGTAGTTGATTGCAACATTCCAGTTAAGCATGTGATGAAATTGAAGTGTCCCCATCACGTCTGTTGATGTAGAACATTCTTTTTCTGCTTATAAAATGATTTTCACTAATAAGTACCAACTTTTTCTCTAGAACACTTAGAGAAGGTTTTAGTAATTTATTGCGAAGCCAATAATGGGTTGAAATGTTGAAACAATTTTTGTTGAGTTTTAAATGCATATGGGTGTATACATATAATTTAAAGTGACAGTACCAGTACCTTTGACAATTTAATCTTTTATACAAACACAGTTTGGACACTCAAGCACTATTTTCTATAGTTTACAACTCTATGTACAGGTTTAATGTTTGTTTCTTTGCCTCTGTCAATAAATTTGCTAAGTTGTTTATAAATGTACTAATTCCTTTGATACAGTATCTATAGTGTTTTCCTATGCTATACTTTTAGGGCCTTATTCATAGACATTCTTAGCACGGGCTTCCGCTGGATGATCAGCGAACTAACATCTTTCGTATTCAAAAACCAGTGTTAGTGATATGATATGAATCCCATACAAGTAACCAGTCGATAGCCGGGGCTAGTTTAGCACGCTCGTAGCGCGGGCTAGCGAAATGTCTATGAATAGCACCCTTAGAGTCTATTTTATATTTTATAAAGCCTAAATGAGTACTGAAAGAGCTTATTTTATCCACCTAAAACACATTTTTAGAACCTAAAAATCCGTGGCCACTTCATCAATAACATCTGAACAATCAATGAAAATTCTTGATAAGGTAAAGGAAATTTAAACAACAATTGATCAATTATTATTAGTAGGTTATTTTACGACGCTTTATCAACATCTTAGGTTATTTAGAGTCTGAATGAGATGAAGGTGATAACGCCGGTGAAATGAGTCTGGGGTCCAACACGAAAGTTACCCAGCATTTGCTCAGATTGGGTTGAGGGAAAACCCCGGAAAAAACCTCAACCAGGTAACTTGCCCTGACCAGTAATCGAACCCGGGCCACCTGGTTTCGCGGCCAGACATCCTAACTGTTACTTCACAGGTGTGAACACAATTGATCAAACTGGAAGTCAAAATAGTTTACTTACCGAGAGAAAAGTGCCTTGCGTAGTACTATAATGAGGACATCTCTCAGTGATGGAAATACACGTACAATAGGCAAAACTGCATATACCACATTCTCAGCTACATGTCCTGGTAGCTGAGTCAACGACTCCAACAAATTGATGATAATGGAACGGTATTCACTTAGAACAAGTGGAACAGATAGTGACATCTGGTACAAACAATCTAGGAGAGGAAAAAAAAAATACAATTTGTTAAACAAATGCAATGTTTCTGTCTCTTCTTTATTAGTAGAATGTATTAGTAGAACGACCTATCAAGATACATAGTAATGAGGCCTTATATGAGATGTGTTCATGAAGTATCTGACTTTTTATCTCTCCAGAAACCAGTTGGAGCTGAGATGAGTGCAATGATGGAATGTGTTGAACAAAGTTATTGCGTCAAATTTTACCAAAAACTTAGTGATACTCAAGGTGAAACAGTTAGTAAGATTTAGTAGGCTTTTGGCAACGATGCTATGAGGGTTACACAAAGAATGGTTTAAGAAGATTAAAAATGGCCGAACTTTAGTTGACAGTGACCAGTTTACCATTAGGTCACCAAAAAGTTGAAATCAGGATCGTGTGTTACAGCCAGGCAAAAATTTAGACGTAAATTTCCTGACAGGTCAGCACTCTCTAAAAATACAATATTAAGGTTATTTAACAAATTCAATGAAACAGGTTCTGTAAATGACAGAAAAAGACTACAAAAGCACTGGGTTCTTACAGAGGAGAAACTTGATGAAACTAATTAATGTGGTATTAGAGTGTAGCACACTCAAGACTCTAAGATGTTTAGCACAGCAGACAGGAATTTATAAAGCATCTGCAGGAATGGCAGCAAAATGATTGAAACTAAAACCATACGTAACTCCATCACATCATGAATTAGAGCACAATTACAATCACAGGGTTAAGTTCTGTAATTGGGTGTTAGAAAAAGTAAATAATGAAGAACTTGAACCCAGATAGTTTTTCTTCTCATGAAGCTTAAGTTTCATCCATGCGGCATCACAGATTGACAGATATTGGTCATCAGAGAAATCAGATATTCTACATTGTCGCTGCACCTCCAAAATACGCTGTTTTTTTTTTTTTTTTTTTTTTCAGGAGAAAGAAAAAAGCATTGCCACTTTTTATTCCCTTGATTTATACTTTCAATACAATTTTAATCATTACAAGAAAAATGATGAAATTACACCAAAAGTAGTTTTGAAAATCAAGGGAATTAAGAGAGACAATGCGTTTTTTTTTTCTCCTGCAAAATCTATTTTTTTCTTGTAATGATTGAAATTGTTGTAATGAAAGTAGTTTTGAAAACTAAGGAAATTTAAAGTGACAATGCTTTTTTCTTTCTCCTGCAAAATCTTTTTTAAAACACACAGTGGATTTTGAAGGTGCAATGACAACACGAAGCTGTCTTGTACGATTCAAAAGTAGGGATGCAGTGTGCCATCAGTGGCTATAAAATTATTGAATCAGTTTTCTATGAACACACAAGAAACAATGCCAGGTACATCAGTCACATTTTGAAACATCTATTTGGTGAGTTAACATATGCGGAATGTGTCTCAGTGTATTTCCAAAAGACAAGGCAACAGTGCATACGGCATACAAATTCATGACCAAAGTGCACCGGATATTTCGAGACAAAATTATAAGCAGGAATTTATGGCCTGCCAGATATCATGTCATAATTTTTATCTCACTGGAATTTTAAAAATTAAGTGTATAAAACTAATCCCCATTATGCTAGATGAACTGAAAGAAAACATACAAAGAGCAATTAAGTCCACTACAATAGAAGAACTAGAGCATGTGAACGACAATTTCTTGAAAAGGTGTAAAATAAGGATGTTAAGTTGTGAGAGCATGCATGCCATCTTAGTAGTAGATGCACAGCTTCCTACCCAGTATGTAGCCATGCCAGCATGGCTCAGATGCACTGTATGTCGACCCAAAGATGGGCAATACTTACCCAAGTGTGTCATACCGGAATGGAAGTATTATTTACAGTGAGTTCTAATGCTCTAAGAACGCTGTTTGTTCCTAGTTGCTGTAAATGTTTGGCTGATTGTTCATGTCTGCTATAGCTTTTTGGCTAATGGTATAACCCACATCCAAACAGCATTAAATGAAACAATCACGTCCTTCAGACGGACTGAGACTAATGATTATTTCCGAAAAGATGAAAAAGTCTCGTCCTAATCACATGGCACGAAACTATAAAAGTGCTTTGACAAAAAGTGTTAAACTGTAGTTACTTACCTATGTATTGTGTGACAGCCTGTCCTGAAATGCGTTTTGTCAATAGCTTTAGCACTGTTCCTGTTACCGCATGATGTTTTTTTACAAGTCTCACTAATAAAAATGTACCAAAGCCCCATAATCTTTCAGCCACAGCCTCCTTCCCTATTGCCGCAGTTGCTCCTAGCAACAAAAATGCCAAGTTGACCATTCCTTCAGTTACTGAATTGCGTTCTCGAACACTGCAGAATAAAAGGAGATGGTAACTATATAACACAGAATATAATGCATTAACAGTAAATACAAATTTGCATTTTCAGACTACCAGAGATTTTGGGCCATGTATTTAATAGCAGTTAAATAGGAGACTTGTTCAGAAATATAGCATATATACAGGGGCTCTTGTTTACTGCACATGCGCAGTGTATTGTAAGCGAAACTTATACAGTAAGGAAGCACCAAATTTTATTTCCGTATCTGTACATCTGAAACTAATACTTCAGATATTACATAGCACATGAACATGTACTACAAATTATATTTTAACTAGCTGAAAGCACCCGGCATTGCCCAGGTTGTCCTTTTTGCTTCTTTTTTTTTTTTTAATTAAACTGGTTGTTAGACTTTTCGGAAATCTCAGGAACTCAACTGTAACAACCAAAACGAACTGTCTTTCCTAAGCTTTCCTCGTCTATGAAGATGAATCTTTACATAGCATCACTTACATGAATTAATGAACTTTTTAGCCATATGCCTGAGAGGATTAACTCAATTTAAAACAATTGTAGATCAGGCAACAAATGTTTAATTTATATGTGTTTATTTATTCACTGAATTGCTTTATTTATTCTGGCGTAGTTAAGGCCATCAGGTCTTCTCTTTCACATCACCAGAAATACAAATAAAATAATAGAAAAATCAAACTATAAATAAAGTAAAACCAAACGAAAATTTATACAGGCTACAGTCACACAAACTTTAAATGAGTTAGCATTGTCTTGAAGTTCAGCAAAACAAAAACACACTCCTCAGTCCCTATATGCCCATTTAGCATTGCCTCAATGTGCTACAGATCTTACATTTTATCTCTGCCAGTCAGTGACTGTTAAATTTCGTAGTCATGGGAGTCAGCATATTAAAAAACATTACAACCATTCTGCTGTCTCCTTTCCTCCCCACCGCAAATGTAATGTTGCACAGGGGCAGAGATAAAATAATTATACGATCTGTACACTGATCTGAAGCCGTGCATTTCACGTAATTTCATGTCTATGTGTGCTTTCACTTGAATTTCAGAGACAGCTGATGATAAACAGGGAATTCTCTTGTTCCCAGTCTGAACTCATTGGGATGTCATTGTGAGCCAAAATTTATCTATTGGTCGTACCAAAGAATCAATAAAATATACGTACAATAATATAATTTATATGGGAGATTTTTTATCCCTTGACCACTGTACACCCACTTAGATCATACCCAGTTTTTTTTTTAACTTGAGAAATTATATCTCACAAATTCAGAACATATTAATTATATTATTATTTTATATACAGAATACAGATACAATACAAATTCGCAATAAGACATTTTTTTTTTAAATAAAGATTAATATTCTGGGAGACGTACACCGGTATTTTAGAAATTAAGAGTTTGTTCTTTTCACAACGCGTAACATACTACATTGACAACGTGATTATACAGCTAGAATTTCGCAAAAACATATTTTTGGGACATGAAATACAATATTTTGAGAGACGTATATTTTAGAATTAATTCAGTGTTATTTTCAGTCATATTACGTTAGGAACATGATATAATTGAGAATGTGAAAAAGACGAAGTTTTTAACGTCTGCTACTTCGAGCGACTGTCCTTGAGCTTCATTTTAATATGGTCATTACAAAAGATAGTCACACTGAAACTGCAGTTGCTTAAAATCGAAAGGGATGTTAATGGTATCATAGCAATGCGTGGGATAAAAACATCTTCTCCTTTCGTTTTTCCATTGCTAATTTTGGTGGGTCAATATTTCGCAATAGTACTATTAGGGTAGTAATCCTTTTAGTTTAAAAAAATTCAAGAATTCAGTTGGAAAAAACACAGCCTGCTCACTATCTACAACTGCATTGAGAAATTCATAATACGGTCCTGGACTGCGTAAAGATACTTATTGCATGAATTGTCTAGATTTTGGCCTTCATGATGTATCAACAATGTTTTAATTTAGTGTTATAATTTCTATGGCCTCACAAAAGTCGATGTTGAATACAACAGACAATAATAAAGAACAACTGACTATAGAAGATTGCATTTTAGTATTACACGTGAATGTTTGAGCGTATTTATTTTTATTTTTAATTTTTTTAATTAATTTAACGTCCATTTGAACAATTTTAATATAGTCCATGTTTTTCTCCTGGTTATGAAGATTAAATGTGCAATCTTTGGCACATAACAGTCAAAGCATGTAGATTTGTATAGAGAACATACAAATATACATACCCACATTCACTCTTATATATTAAGATACTCAGTCAAGACCACCACCTGCACTGCAAGAGGCTTGATACCACGAAACAAGCAAGAGGAGATTTAGCTGGATTATACTGGGATGAAAGAGGAATTACGAAAATCACATATCTCAATCTCCATTAGAAAACAACAATACCATATTTCAATTCTGTCATTTAGATATGGTCAGGTAAAGCTGAACCACAAGATTTCGGTTCTTACTCGCACAATAAACCGTACCTATTCTCCATGAGCTTCATGAGCAAGAGTTCCACATTGCAATTACTAGGTGTCACTCCACGAAGCCATGCAGACTTCAATTTCTTTCCTTCTTCTTGTACCACACGTTGCATGGTGCACTTAAAAATTTCAAAAACCTGTCCAACAAGTAGTAATTATTTCAGTTATAAAATTACAAATTTAAACCTATAAAATCATTTTCAAAAATGAAACAAATATTTAATACCTAAGGCTCATGATGATGGTGGTGATGATGATGATAATAATAATAATAATAATAATAATAATAATAATAATAATAATAAGCGGTAATGATGATAACGCACCCAATGACTCCACTTGAAGACGTAAGATCACAGTGAAAACTTCATAATCAGCATTCTACTTATAAAACGAAAAGTGTAATTGATAAGGGTACAAAGAAAATATATTGGAATAATCCATGGCATTACAGCCCTTGAAGGGCCTAGACTGACCACCGACTGCTGGCCTCACGTTCACATGCTGAAGCAGAGGTGGACGATCATCCAAACAGAATGAAGGTATCGTATGGTTAGCATGATGATCCCTCCAGCCATTATAGTTGGCTTTCACAACCGGATTTCGCTACCTATCATAGCTTCCCAACTACAACACGATGATGGGTGGGCACCGGTTCCATACACTGGCCGAAATTGCATGAGAAAATTTCTTCCCCCATGAGGACTCAAACCAGTGCGCATTTCATAACGCGAGTCCTAGGCAGGATGCCTTAGACCACGATGTCATGGCGCGGGACTATCTTGGAATAGAGACATCATTATTAATTGAATTATTTCATATAACAAACCTGACATCATATTAATTTATAAAACATTCTCGACTGATAGCACTACAGTATCCCATTGGCAAGCAGTCTGCTGATGAAATACTTCAACAAAATGAACAAATAAAAATATTTATGATTTTCCAACGAAATCAATTACACGAGACACCTAAAGAAAGTCATTTATGCAATTAAGGCACGGAATATGCATATCTTATTTCACAAAAGAAAATTACGATGGGTAGTGGAGGAGAAATCATATAAAGGCCACACATAACTTTTCATTCCTAATAATTTTAAATATAGGTATTATGACACTTATAAAAATTCATGGCACTATAGCACTTTAAGGGCCAGACCAACCAGCCAGCAGCTGGCTTCACGCCCACATGCCGAAGCAGAGCGACGATCATTCAACCAGAATGGAGGTATCCTGTGATTAGCATAATGATCCTCCCAGCCGTTTACAGCTGGCTTTCGTAACCAGATTTTGTTACCTATTGCAGCTACCCAAGTGCATTACAATGCTGGGTGGACACCGATCCAATACACTGGCCAGAATTTCATGAGAAAATGTCTTCCCCCATGAGGACTCGAACCAGTACGCATTCCATAACAAAGTCCTAGGCAGAATGCCTTAGACCACAACGCCACAATGTGGAACTATTATGATACTTATAGTATTTATGAATTGCTGTTAGTAGGAACTATTACTAATTTTTCATGATGTTCTATTGCAATGAACTGAGTATTTAGTGAGAAATGTGGCCAACAATAATAGTTTTAACTTGAAATAGTTCATTATTTTCTTGATGGAAATAAGGACATTATGTATTTTCACTGCACTGGATATCCCTGTCACCTTTCTGAACTATATTTCCTAACAACTGTCTAAAAAGCGACCATAAGCAATACTTGCTTTTCTACAGAAAGGCAAACTGTAAAACTTCAAAATGTATATTTAGTGTAATATTTGTTTTTATTATTATTATTATTATTATTATTATTATTATTACTTATTTATTTATTTAATTCTAAGGTAGCTCCGCACTAGCACACTAGTCTTATACATGAGAAGGCCAAAGTTAAAATCCCACTTCATCCTCCTGTTCCCTTATGACATCACAACAATTCTCAATCATCATCATTCATTACGAGTGTAATGTAGATCTGCCGCCTTTGGTATACTCTGCATAGTTTCTGACAAACTAAGTGATCTACACTTCCTGGTACTACAACATCTATAAGTCTTCTCTCCTCCTCTTCCAAACAATTTGTTCATATTTTCAATAATTTATTTCACGATTTCTGCTATGATACTGGGAACATTATAATGGTATATAATGTTAACTTTGGCTTTTATTAAAAATAGAAAACTTTTGTCACACATTGAAGTCTACATACCTGTTCTTCATATATGGATATAGTTGACAATGACAATAATACAGTCAATAAAAATGGTTCCAGTACAAGTTCTGGAGCATTTGTTACGCTTTTCATAAACTTCATGAAGTTCTTGATACTGGCATGGCCAAATTGAGCTGATTGGTGCATGTGAAAGAGCACTGTGGCCTCTGCATTCTGAGTCTCGCGCTCACTGGCTGCAACATTAAGCAAACTGAAGTTACAATTAATTTCAACATTATCATATCTGAAATAAACCTTCAAAGCAATAACACTACACTATTACACCAATCAATAACACTACACTATTACATTAAGCAATAATACTACACCATGCTATCAATCTGAAATAAACCTTTCAAAGCAATAACACTACACTTTTACACCATCATATCTGAAACAAATCTTTCAAAGCAATAACACTGTACTATTACACTAATCAATAACATTATACTATTACACTAAGCAATAATACTATGCCGGTACTATTATGCTATCATATCTGAGGGGGTCAGAAGCATTTAAGTTATTTTTGAGAAAATGTGGCTGAAACTACTTAAGTTTTCGTAGATTCAGTGAAATTTTTT